>NC_044396.1:44979676-45282295 GCF_006542625.1 Nomascus leucogenys | reverse complement strand
TGTAACGTGTAGGGATTTTCTAGTGGCTGGGTGACATGAAGGTACTACGCCTGCAGAAGGAACCACACATTCAAAACGGTGGAGAGTATGTACTTGTCTAAATACAAGTAATTGTATTTGGTTTAAATATAAAGTGTGTGTGTGAGGGAGGGTGATAAAGGAAGAGTGAAATAGAGGAGAAAGATTGTCTTAGGCCACAAACGAGGTTTGGCAGCTATGGAGACGCTGGATCACAAATACTAAACATGCAATGTAATACACTTTAGACTACAACTTCTAAAAGAATTTTTAAAAATTAGTAAACAGATGAACCAAAAAAAGAACTGGAGTATGTTGAGGATGGGAGTCCCATGACCTTATTCAGAAGATGTGGACATTATAAAAATCATGCTGAGGGCAATATGTAATCACAGAGGGAAGTGAGGCAGCCAGTGAGTAATGAAGAAGAGGATCTTGTAGTGCAACTATATCAGGGGACATGGGAGATAGAGGACAAGGACAGGCAAAAGAAGTATTTGGGATCTGGCATCAATAGACTTGCAGATGGTTGAGAAATGGAAGACAGGGAGTTCATGAAGTCTCTAAGGTCTCTGGCTTGGATTGGTAATGGATCATAGAGTCATTATTTGACAGGAGAATACAAAAGGGAAGTGGCTGAGTTCAGCGTGGGAAAGCCGCATGGAGATATGTAAGAAACAGCTGGAGCTCAGAGGGAGTGTTTGCTGGAAGTGAAGCCTCGAGAACCACCAAGTCTAGATTATAGTTGAGCTCACAGACTAAATAAGCTTGATCAGGAAGAGCTTATAAAGTGAGAAGAGAGGAGGCAAGGGCAGCCCATTTTGAGGAGCTTGGGGCAAACATCCTGAACTTGACCATCATCTACAAGGAAGCTGTTCCAAGAAGAAAACTACTAGTCACTGGCACACAGTCTGGCTCTAAGAGTGTTCTTTAGATTTCTTGTCCAGATTGCTTTGCTCTCTTGATTTGCAACTTCTATCTATGCATATTTGATGAATAAATGTATGAACCTACCTGCTATTTCCAGACCTAAGCAATACATTGACAGGTGCAACAGGAGCCACAAAAATGAAAAGAAAAAACAAGAGGAAAATTGTAAGTATAAAAGAGAAGTGGTCTTATAATATGTTATGTAAATAGAAGAGAAATAAGTTGTTTAACAGTGATCAGTGCGTTAGACTAGTAAACGTAACTAGTAATTAGTGATATTACCTGTAAAGGAACCAAAAACATAGAAACGAAAGATAAAGAATAGTTATGGAGATAAAGATATAGCGATCCATAAGAAAGAGCAAAAATTCAGAATTGAGATAATAACCTTTCCATAAAAACACAGAGACCACATGCCAAAAGATGAGGTTGGATGTTCACCTTATATCATATACAAAAATTAACTCAAAATGGATAAAAGGCCACTTGATTTAGCAAAGATTTTTTTGAAATGATGCCCAAAGCACAGGAAATAAAAAAGAAAAAACAGGTAAGCTAAACTTCAAAATTTGTGCATCAAAGGACACTACCAACAGAGTGAAAAGGCAACTCACATAATGGAAGAAAGCACTTGCAGATTATGCATCTGATAAGAGGTTGATATCCAGAATACATAAAGAACTCCTACAACCCAACAAGAACAAAACATGATTTAAAAATAAGCAAAGGACTTAAATAGACATTTCTCCAAATAAGGTATACAAATGACCAACAAGCACACGAAAAGATGCTAACATCACTAGCCATTAGGGAAACACAAATCAAACCACAATGAGGTATTATTTCACACCCACTAGGATGCTATCATCCAAAAGTTAAAACTTAAGAAAATAGAAAATCACAAATATTGATGAGAATGTGGAGATACTGGACCCCTGTGCATTAGTAGTAGGAATGTAAAATGCTGCAGCTGCTATAGAAAATGGTGCAGCAATTTCTTTAAAAATTAAATAGAGGATTACCATATGATCCAGCAATTTCATTTCTGGGTAAATACCCAAAAGAAGTGAAATTACTGGTTTGCTAGAGTTATAACAACATACCACAGCTGGGTAGCTTAAGAAACAGGAATTTATTTTCTCACAATTCCGGTGGCTAGAAGTCCTAGATCAAGGTGTCAGAGAATTTGTTTCTCCTGAGGGTTTGTTTCTCTTTAAAAATTAAGTTAATTGCTATAGATTTTTGTTTATAGCCTAACTGAAAAACATATTTTTTGCTACTCCCCAAGAAATGTTAAAGCATAATTTGATCAATGGGAAGTCTAATTTTAACCACAAATTCCACTATCAGAAGGGAGCATTGCAACTGACCACTTTACATGCAAGAGGAGCTTTTTGATTCTTTTGTTTTGCTTTGACATGGACTACCCTAGGGAATTGCTTGCACTTTTCCCTTGCCTGTAAATAAAAACATGGATCTGTGTTCTTATTTGGATATAATATTTTAAATATAAAAGTAAGACAGTTGGGTAATTAATTCATGAGAATATCCCATCCAATTAAACATCCTGACTGGACCATGGCCTTTGTGTGGCCTGCAGAGATCTTGAAACAGCTTAAAATTTGTATGGTTAGAAGCACCCTTTTACCAGTTTTAGTTCTGGCTGCTATAACAAAGCATATAGGCTGGGTTGCTTGGAAACCACAGACATTTATTTCTCAGAGCTCTGAAATCTGGGAGTCTGAGACTAGGGTGCTATCAGAGCTGGGTACTGGCGAGGGCCCTCTTCTGGATTGCAGATCTCTATCTTCTCATTGTGTCCTCCTATGGCAGAAAGAGAAAGAGAGCTCTCCAGGATTCCTTTCAGAATAGCTTTAATGACATCCATGAGGACTCCACTCTCATGACCTAATCACCTTCCAAAAACCCCACCTCCTAATACCATCACCTTACGGGTTAGAGCTTCAACATATGAATTTGGTGGGCGACATATACATTCAGTCCATTGTGCAGACTAAATATGAGACAAGTCATTCATTAAGTCAATCTTTCTAGGACTATACAAAATGTCAAAATAACTAGGAGAAAAGAGAAAACTACTCAAGTGTGACATCAAGGGGAAAACGTATCACAGAACTTCGTAGTTTCTTACAGGCAGGACTGGCAATAGAATCTGCAGGGCCTAGTGAAAAATAAAAATGTGGGACCCCTTGTTCAAAATGCAGCCCCCAAAGTGCCATTGAAAGTACCAAAATATAAAACTTTTTCCTTTATTTTATGGTCTCTGACTTAGCTTGTGAAGATGTTTTTTATTTGCTATTTAATATTGCTCTAAGTAAAGAAAATTAAAACATTAAATTATTAGCACAAATTTTATTATGCATTTTTATATTGTTTTAAATGCAAATAGAAGAACAGCTTACTTGGATGCAGAATCACCAAAATTACACAATTCTCATTTTGTAGCTCGTGCATGCATGTGCATTTTGTTCTTACCAGAACAAAGGAAACTACACAAAGTTAACTCAACTGTTTTCATTTCACCTCTTGGTGTGTATATACTCTACCAACACTCTACCTTAGGCTACGGATAAGTAAGGAAGGATTGAAGGGGAAAGGAACAATATCATCACCCCATGTCATCCTTGTCAGCATAAGTGATGGCTAATACAAAGAAGTAACACCAGTAAAAAAGGATATCGTAGGGTCTGTTGGTCTTAGAAAACCATTTCCTTCTTTCTGCATTCGAAGGAAGTCCTGGTTCGAACACAGACTGGCCTTTGGGGAGAGTCAATGCCCCAGCTTACTTTGTCCTCACTCTAAGTTTCTCTGAAATCCTACCTGTCATGGGTCCATGGGAATTCTGGACTCATGAGGCATCTCAAATGCTATATGCTAATGGCGTAGCAAAAAAGCTCAAAAGAATTTCAAGACAGTGACAGCAAAGCATTAAAAAGCAGCATGAGCCACTCTGAATGTGTTCCCTTTGTGACCACAAATGTCAAACACCAATTTGCACATATTATTGAAATCTATTATATGTGGCCATCTAGGAAGGCTCAAGGTAGGCTAACAAGGCAGGGTTCAATGACATATCACTGTGGGATGGCTGTTTTCACCAATGCATTCACAGAGGGATGCTTGGAGTGTTATCGACTCTGGTATTCTAATATTGCCACGAGATACTATTGCCATGCTCCTCAGTGGTATTTCCTTCCAAAAATAAGTACATTAATTAAAAATAAGAAAATACACAAATATAGTAAACAATACTTAAGCAGGAGCTGGTAGGAATGAATGGAGGAACACTACTGAATCATCTAACAACAGCAGCACATCTCACTGGCAGAAACTCAGATATGGAATTATGCTTCAAATGCTACTAATGGACTATGCAAAGGAGTTACTGAATCTATGAAGGGTATTGAAATGCATACTTTTCTTCTACTTATAATTCTACAGTGAATAAGTCTTATGAGACCTGATGGTTTTATAAAGGGGAGTTCCCCTGCACAAGCTCTCTTGCCTGCCACTATATAAGATATAAGTAGAAATTATTCCACTTTTAATTACAGTGGCTCAGGCCTGTAATCCCAGCACTTTGGGAGGCCGAGGCGGCTGGATCACGAGGTCAGGAGATCAAGACCATTCTAGCTAACACGGTGAAACCCTGTCTCTACTAAAATACCAAAAAAAAAATTAGCCAGGCGTGGTGGCAGGTGCCTGTAGTCCCAGCTACTCGGGAGGCTGAGGAAGGAGAATGGTGTGAACCTGGGAGGCGGAGCTTGCAGTGAGCCGAGATCGCGCCGCTGCACTCCAGAAAGAGTGAGACTCCATCTCAAAAAAAAAAAAAAAAGAAAGAAGAAAAAAAAGAAAAATCCCAGTTTTTCAGGCCACACAGAGTTGTTCACTAGCTGCACTCTGGACCATGAATCCAGCCATTCGGATTCACATCTTGGTGGGATTTACTATCTACCCTGGATTGGAATATTGCCATTATCAGCCTCCAATGAAATAATGGACTTAGGCAATCATGGCTTTTAGTCACTAAAGCCATAAGATGAAAAGTTGACAGGTAAGATCACAGTGGATGAATCAGGCTGATACCCTAGGAACTCATTGATCAATCTTAACATTACCAAATATGACATTGTGTGCCTCCTCACAGAAGTACACACCACCACCTGGAAAGTATCAATGCCAAAAAAATTGAATTGAATCTGATTAGGTATCTAGATCTATCTACAATCTAGAAGAGCATGCTAATTGTATATTCGCATGATTTTACACTCATCCTACTAATCATCAAAGTCCAGAATGTAGTGAACGCTACATGACAACCTATTTTCTTTCATAAATGAATTGCAGGGAACCAAAAGTGTCAGGATGTGGACGCCTGTAGATGAAAACAGATTAGAGCTACATATTCACCAAATATAATCAGTGAACCTTGTTTGGATCCTGTATTAGTCTGTTCTGACACTGCTAGTAAAGACATACCCAAGACTGGGTAATAATTTATAAAGAAAAAGAGGTTTAATGGACTCACAGTTCCACATGGCTGGGGAGGCCTCACAATGGTGGCGGAAGGCAAAGGAGGACCAAAGGCACATCTTATATAGTGGCAGGCAAGAGAGCTTGTGCAGGGGAACTCCCCTTTATAAAACCATCAGATCTCATAAGACTTATTCACTATGAAGAGAAGAGCATGGGAAAGACCCACCCCCATGATTCAGTTACCTCCCACAGGGTCCCTCTCATGACATGTGGGGATTATGGAAGCTACAATTCAAGATGAGATTTGGGTGGGGACACAGCCAAACCATATCAGATCCTGATTCAAACTAAGCAACTGGAAAAAAAATGCATGTGACAATTTGAACACTAACTAGATAATCTGATAATATTTAAAACTCATTATTAATACTTCAGATAGGATAATGTTAGCATCTTATGTTTTTAGAAAAAAAGAATTACCTTATAAAGATAAATGCAAAGACATTTATAGCTGCAATTAATTCTATGATATCTGGAATTCAAAATAATCCTGTGGTGGAGGAAGGGGAGTATGCATCAAATAAGACTGGTTGAAGTCAGATGATGAGCACTTGATGGGGGCAGAGTTATCTATTATTATATGAATACTATTAGACCTTATACTATTCTCTCTACTTTTGCACCTATTTGAGATTGTCCATAATAAAAACTTTAAAACATAAAAATTTTTGAAAACAATATTTAAACAATGGTTTCATACAACAAGCTGTAGTCTTTACTCGTGTTTCATCCCTCTTCATGGCCTCTTCCATGACACCAGGTGTGTGTTACTCACTTTACGTATGTTCCTTCGTATAAGCCATTCCTCTGTGCCCTCAAGTGTCCAACTTACATAATCCCCACATTGCCCACACCCTTTCTTCTGTTTCTTGCATTGAAACAGACAGACTTCAATACAAATAAAACATATTTAACCCATTGATTGTTTTCTCCCGTGAACTTAGTCTGTCAGAAGTTAGTCTTCATTCATCTTTATCTTCCTCTCAAATGTTTAAATAGACAGATGCCAGGTATGTAACACTCCTTGGCATAAATAAATGAAACCATGTAATCATCATTTTCATCTATGTTTTCTGACTTCCTTAAGCAAAGTTCCTCCTCCATGACCTTGTGAAGCTCTTCAAACTTCTGCTAGCATGCTTACTAAGTCTATCGCGAGTGTCATTTTGCATATACCTACACTTATCTGTTTCTTCCTCCACAAGAAAGTGAGAGTTTTGAAGGTGCCAAGTGTTTCTTTTTCCTCCATCTCTAGTTTGACACACACTAAGAATTCAATAAAAAAATTTTTTTTACGTAAAGGAAGAGAGGTAAGAGAAACAGGGGCAGGAGGGAGAAAGAAATGTTTAAATAAATACATTAGAAACTGTGAATATTAATAGTTTAAATGTTTGACTCCTATATTTTTCCAGTCTCGTTTGACTGCTAAGTCTGCAGGGTTCATACCTTAAACTTGAGTCATGCTTACTACTTATAACCAGCTTCCACAAATTCTCCAACAGTATAAGAAGACGAGAACTATGAAAATCCACAAATATGATATCTGAAAAATCACAAAGTAAAAGGTTAATCACACGAGATTAGGATTGCATCCCAAATTAGAAAATAAAATTATTAACAAAAAAAGCATATTATTTTTGAATAATAAATTAGGTAAAAAATTTTGCAAAGAATCAAAATTTCCATCAAAGAAGAAAGGAGAAAATATGTACATGATTACAAAATTAATCAAAATGGACATTATTTAAAGAGGATTTGGCTTGAAAGCTTCTAGGTATTCGTTTGTTTTATTTCTGTATGTTCAAAAGTTGTGAAATACATAGTTTCTAGGATGGAGTGACCAAATATGTTTTATTTAATCATCATTCCACATGCCTTGCACCTGTTGGAAATAGACCGTCTCTGTCAGGTCCTGTCTGCTTTAAGTCAACATCACTCTATTCATCAAGCTGACAATCTTAAATGGAAGTCAGTGTTCTATTTGATTTTATTCCATCATAATGTGCCTTCAGCCACAACCACTTTCAAATTGCTTTTTCCTGGGGAAGATTGCAATATGATAAGCTCACAGCCAAAAAGCCTTAATAAATCAAAAGGCATGGAGAATAAATGTAAAAAATGCACTAAAAGAGGATGTCAGATCTCATTTATTTTTCATTTTACTCTTTCAGTACACATATATCTTTTTTATGTTGAAATATTATCTCTAAATCATCCATTCAAAAGGGGATTTTCAAATTAATTTAATTTTCATAGCATGTGCAAGCAAACACAATAAGCAAACAACAAAAAACAATCTCTCAATGGCCAAGCTGTGCTTTTCCTTTCTCCATGGAACACCTGCAGGCTGTATTGAATTCTGGTAGAACCGATGCACTGTCTCAGAACTTGCAGGTTTTTAACATGAACTTATACCACAGCAACTACAAGAAATTGTTCTGGGGCCTACCAAAAGTTAGGGATACCTGTTGTTTTAGTCTATTTTCTGCTGCTATAACAAAATATCTCAGACTGGGTAATTCATAAAGAAAAGATATTTACTTGGCTCACAGTTATGGAGGCCAGGAAGTCCAGGATTAAGGGGCTGCATCTGGTGAGGGCCTTCTAGCTGCATCATACCGTGACAGAAGGCATCACATGGTGAGAGAGCCCGAAGAGAGAGTGCATGAGTCAGAGAGAGGTTGGGGGCTGGAACTTCATCCATTTTTATCAGGAACCCAGCCTCACATTAATGGCATTAATTCATTCACAAAAACAGAGCCGCTCATGACCTAATCACTTCTTAAAGGTCCCACCTTTCAACACTGTTAAAATGGCAATTACATTTCAACATGAGTTTTGGAGCGGACATTAAAACTATAGCACCTGTGCATCAGTTAGGATCTGTTCCTCGGCAAATAATGGCACACAACAGGGCTTAACACACCATTTACTTAATATGGATTCAGAGGCAGGCAGTGCTAGGGTTGGGCAGGCACACCAACAATGCCACCAAGGACTCCACACTTTCACCCTTCCTCATGATCCATAGCGTGTGGGCTTTTGACCTTGGGCTTTTATTTATTTTTTCTTTTTTGACAGAGTCTCACTCTGTCACCCAGGCTGGAGTGCAGTGGTGCAATCTTGGCTCACTGCAACCTCCGCCTGCCAGGTTCAAGCAATTCCCCTGCCTCAGCCTCCCAAGTAGCTGGGACTACAGGCGTGTGTCACCTCGCCCAGCTAATTTTTGTATTTTTAGTAGAGGTGGCATTTCACCATGTTGGCCAGGATGGTCTCAACATCCTGACCTTGTGATCCACCCACCTCAACCTCCCAAAGTGCTGGGATTACAGGCGTGTGCCACTGCACCCAGCAGGGCTTGTTTCTTTATAGTCATCATATGCTTACATAGCAGTTGTCCAAAGGGAGGGAGGAAAGAAGGCAAAAAGAGCTTTCTCTTTGCCCCACTCTCTCTTCTGTCAAGGAGAAAAATCTTTCCCAGAATCCCCAATAGAGTTCCCATTTGGGCTCATTGGCCATAAGTGGGTTACATGCACAAACCTGGAAAAAAATCACTGGCAAAACAAATGGGGTTAATATGATTAGCCTGAATCAATTACATTTCAACGCCTGAGGCCTCACACTGTTCAAACAAAGGAAGACTTCACTGCTAAATGATGAAGACTTCACTATTAGCAAATGCCTTCAATCTGCCAAAAATTATATATTTATCCCTAAAGACACCTACAATTCCATTTTTAGCAAGTTGATACATTGAACAGGGACATGCAGTGAAGTAGAACGGAAGTCAAAATACAAAAGATTGATAAAATATTAGCCTTGATAGTTGGAGCTTTAATAAAAGACCAAACAAGCATTATTCTCACTTTTAAGATAATTCTAAGTGTGTGATATTTACCATAAAGGCTTCATTAGTGAATATTAGAGATTTATCATTTTCCTTTCATGTAATGACCTTTACCATTAGTAAATGACATTTTTTTAAATTAAATCAACAAGTCCTCCAAGAAGAAACATGAAATTGTAGAGAAGTGTCTAAATGTTAATGTTGCAAGTCATGAATAACCTTTAAGTTGTCTCTGCAGAGGCAAATTCATCGTTAAATATGACCAGTTCACTAGCACTGAGGATACCAGGAGCACCTGTTTTCTATGAGATCATCACCATTATTCAGTTCTACACAAGAATTTTTCAACAACCTATTTATAAGTCTACCTAACCATATCATCAAAAAGGACTTACCAAGTTCTTACTTAAATACAGCTGTACTATTTCCCTGCTGTACCAAACCACAATCATATATACATATACACACACATACACATATGTTTATTCTGGAAATTTTTTTTTTTTTGATACGGAGTTTTGCTCTTGTCACCCAGGCTGGAGTGGAGTGGCACGATCTTCACTCACTGCAGGCTCCATCTCCTGGGTTCAAGTGATTCTCTTGCCTCAGCCTCCTGAGTAGCTGGGATTATAGGCACTCACCAACACGCCCGGCTAATTTTTGTATTTTTAATAGAGATGGGGTTTCATCATGTTAGCCAGGCTGGTCTCGAACTCCTGACCTCAGGTGATCCACCTGCCTCAGCCTCCCATAGTGCTGGGATTACAGGCATGAGCCACCACGCCCGGCCTGGAAAGATTTTTTTTCTGAGACAACTGGTGCTGACTCCCAACAATCAGTTTTTCCTCTTCTAGGTTCCTGCTAATCATTCATTTGGTAACTGCCCATGGCGCTGCCTTCACTGAGCTCTGTGCCATCAGTTACAGGGGGTTCTCCTTAGAGAGGAGCAGAGCTGTCCCTCTGTGCTTTCCTGGAGCAGTCACATTCTCCACAGTCCTCAAATACCACATGGACTGTGGTTCACTTGGGTGTATTAAGTCGTTCTTGCATTGCTGTAAAGAAATACCTGAGACCAGGTAATTTATAAAGAAAAGGGGTTTAATTGGCTCACGGTTCTGCAGGCTGTACAGGAAGCATGATGCTGGCATCTGCTCGGCTCCTGGGGAGGCCTTGGGAAGTATAATCACAGCAGAAGGCCAAGAGGGAGCAGGCACATCACATGGCCAGAGCAGGAGCAAGAGAGAGAGTGAGGGGGAAGGTGCCACACACTTTTAAACAACCAGATCTCGCAAGAACTCACTCTCAGGAAGACAGCACCAAGCCATGAGAGATCTGCCCCCATGATCCCAATGGCTCCCACCAGGCTCCACCTCCAGCATTGGAGATTACATTTAAACATGAGATTTAGAGGGGACACAGATCAAAACTATATCACTGAGCCATCCCTGTTTGGGTCTGTCCTCAGAAAAAATACTTCTGGAAAAGGAGCTCAGATCCTTTGTGTCCATATTTGTTTCACTCTGAAATATCCTTAGACTTGCCAAAAAGCAATGGAAGCAAACGACGGTACGGCCTGCCCAGAGAAGGAAACTCCACATTTCTTGTACATTTTCTTGATACAAATATAATATTGGAAAGAACAATAATTTATTTGTTTTCTTTTATTCAGAAAATGAAACACCTCTGACAAATCTGTAATGACCCTGAATTCTGGGTGATGCAACTGTGTGGTCTCATATCCCATGTACTACTCTCCTGTGCTTTCACAAGCTTTTAATATAAACAGGGCCTTTGGAGCCTTTAAGTTTTTTTTGTTCCAGTGGAAAACTAGTAGTTTTGAATTCCCACTATTCATTCGGAAAATATTTAAGCACTTACTATCTGCCAGGTGTTGAACAAGACACTTAACAAATGCCATCTCTAACCTGTTGGTAATGATTGCTGACCATTTAGGTGTTTTCTGCATTTTTCTGTTGAGGGAATGAATGCACAGAGAGCTTATTGAACCTGCTCAGGGTCCCACAGGCAATAACTGGAGGTGCCAGAAACCCATATTACTGCCCAGTTTGGGTTTTATCGTACTAACACTACTTTTAAGAATTGTGTCACTTTGTTCCTACGAAGAGCCCAAGAATACTAAATGGGGAAAGGAGAGCCTCTTCAACAAATGACAATGGGAAAACTGGATACCCACATGCAAAAGAATAAAACTGGATCCTCATCTTCCACCATATACAAACCTCAAATCAAAATGGATTAAAGACTTAAACCTAAGACCAGAATCTGTAAAACTACCTAGAAGAAACCAGAAGGGCAAAGCTCTATGATACTGGTCTGGGCAATGATTTTTGGGAATGACCAAGAAAGCACAGGCAATAAAAAAGCCAAAATAGACAAACAGGATCACATCAAACTAAAAAGATTCAGCAAAGCAAAGGAAACAATAAACATAATTAAGAAACAACCTATAGAATGGGAGAAAATATTTGAAAACCATGTATCAGATAAAGGGTTAACATTGAAAATATGTAAGAAACACAAACAACTCAATAGCAAGAAAACAACCTGATTTTTAAGTGGGCAAAGGACGAGAAAAGACATTTCTTAACATAAGAGACACAAATGGTTAATGAGTACATGAGAAATGATTAACATCACTAATCATCAGAGAAATGTACGTTAAAACCACAATGAGATATCATCTCACACCTGTTAGAATAGTTGTATCAAAAAGATGAATGATAACAAGTGTTGGTGAGGATGTGGTGGAAAGGGAACCCTTGTATACAGTTGGTAAGAATGTAAATTAGTACAGCCAGCATGGAAAACTGAACAGAAGTTACTGAAAAAAATAAAAATAGAACTACCATGTGATCCAGCAATCCCTTTACTGGGTATCTATCCAAAAAAATTAAAATCAGCATATCAAAGAGACATCCACACTCCTATGTTCAATGCGGTATTATTCACAATAGCTAAAATATGAAAACCTAAATATCTCTCAACAGATGAATGAATAAAGAAAATGTGGCATATATACACAATGGATTATTATTTAACCTTAAAAAGAGGGAAGTCCTGTCACTTGCGACAACATGGATGAACCTGGAGGACATTATGCCAACTGAAATCAGCCAGGACAGAAACACAAATACTGCATGACCTCACTTATGTGTGGAATCTAAGAAAGTCTAACTCCAAGAAGCAGAGCGTAGAATGGTGGTTACCAGGGACAGGGATGGCAGAGTTAGGAGGATGTTGGTCAAAGAATCCAAAATATCTGTTAGACAGGAGTAATAAATTCAAGAGATCTATTATACAACATGGTAATATAACTAACAACAGTGTATTGTATTCTTAAAATTTTTAAATAAAAATATTTAGCAATTTTTTAAAAAAAAATTGTGCCTCTTGGTAATACTTTGCCTTGCTTATGTGGCCCTCGCCTATAGTTAGCACATATCATTTTTATTCTCGAGCTCAGCAATACATTTGGTGTTTATAGAGTGGTGGCTTCAGGCTTCAGACACTTCCTGGTTACCGTCTTCATCAGGATCATTCATAACTGAGGTGACATTTCACTTTTAGTGTGTTTCAGTTGCCTCCAAGAGCACATCTCTGAGGCACAGCCACCCCCAAATTCAGAAAGGCAAAAAGCCCGGGAGGCATGGGGTAGCTAATCCAATTTGAGAGATGACAGCAGCCTTCCCTCTGGCCCCAGCACTTCCTTATCTGAGTCTCTTCCCTCCCTCTCCCTGCTTGTTCTCAGCCCTGTGCTTTGCTCAGGATGACAAAGGTAAACTCCACAAAGATCCCGTAAGCCCAACCAATGGTCCCTCTTTTGCTCTACAACTTCAGCTCTGACATTTTGCAAATTTCCTGTCCCCTGCTCCAGTTCCTCTTTCATTTTCTGTGCTCAGAACTCTCCCATCTCCTCTGTGCTACCAACAAAATAAAAACAACAAAACCATCCTCAAAAATCTGTCATTCCCTTGGACTAGCATTATTACCCTTAGTGTTTTGGACGATGAAAGCACAACTGCTGGTTGCACCTCTTTTTGTTTTTATTTTATTTTTAATTGGCAAATGAAAGTTGTATGTGTTTATGGTGGGGAAGTCGGGGAAAGGGGAGATGTTTGCCAAAGAGTGCAGAGTTTCAGTTAGATGGGAGGAATCAGTTCTGGTGGTTTATTGCAAAACATGGTGACTATAGTTAATGTACTGTCTATTTCAAAACATCTAAAAGAAAAGATTTTAAGTGTTCTCACTACAAAGCAATGATAAATATTTGAGATGCTGAACTTTTTAATACTTACATTCTCAAGGTTTTCAAGGCTTTTCTAACAAGTCTGGCATTCCTGCCCTTGGCAGTGTGAGATGGAAGATGATGTCTCAAGGGTGGCTGAGAAGCAGCTGGGCTGAGCTGTTAAAAGCACAGAGACCGGGCCAGACCCCTCAGCCTGAAATCCTGCTTCCACCAAGTGCTAGCCGGGTAACTTCAGGTAAGTTACTAAGCCCTTCTCTGCTTTGGTTTCTGTTTGATATAAAATTGGATTAGATATAGGAAGATAAAATGAGTTAATACTTGTAAAGTGCTTGGAACAGTGTCTGGCACATAGCAAGTACTACATAGTGTTTGTCAAATACATTTTTAAAAGAAGAAAAAAGAGAGAGAGAGCTTCGAACTGTTCCAGAACCAAAGGAAACTGAGTTGTTAACTCCAGAGTTGGGGGTTGCTGAAGTGTTACTTTCTGTTATATGTGGAAGGGGGAAGTTACTCCCCTTATCATGACATTAGGCTGTGAGGACGAAGAAAGGTAGCTGTGGTTGGATGGAGGGAGACAAGATTGGAGGAACAAAGCCCCAGCGGTCTCACAGAGACACAAGGCAGCCACAAAAGGAAAAAACGAGGAAGAGCAGCCAGAAACCAAACCAGAAATGAAAAAAGAAAGAAGGTGTCGATAGATCGCTTCTGCGGACGGCTGGTTTCTAGAAAGAAGCCATGTAACTGATGTATCTTTTCAATGGTTTATTTACATACTCATTCCCTTTTCATTTACAACTTGTGTAAAATTAAACTATTTTTTATTCATACTATGGGTAAGTGCAGCTTAACAATGGGTCATGCCAGCACTTATTAGTGCTAAGCTACCCCAGGCACAGTAAGATGCATTTCAAACACATAATCTCATTTAAATACAGCAATATCGCAACAGAAATGTTGTGGTCTGCATTTTGCCCATGAAACACTGGAGGCCCAGGAAGGTCATAACCTCTCTCGAAGTCACAGGGCTAGTCAGAGCACAGCTGAAATCCAAACTCAAAGCCACCTGCCTCCACAGTGCACTCACAACTGTTCTGCAAGACTCTGCATCTTAAGGTCTTATGTGGCAAGTGCTGCGAAGTGGGAAGAGCTCTAGATTAGGAGGTAGGTGGGTTGCCCTTGGCTCCTGCTGGCCATAAACCAGCTGCTCACTTTGTATTTGAATCAGAGCAAGAAAATCCTGAGACTGTGCCTGTCATATTCAAGATAGAATTTGTGCAACTTTGGTAAGGATGAGCAAGAGTTTCGACTTATTTTGATCATATTTTATTTAGTATCTGATTTTGCCAAGTAAGGAAAACTTTAACCTGGAGGCGAGTGGGTGTTAGTTACGAGGGGAAAATAAGGAATTGACTCAATCAGAAATGATAAAGTAGTTCAGTGGAGATCTATAAGAAACAAATTCTCATTTCCTCATGGCTACACAGAGAATACTGTTTCAAAGTCAATTAAAATGAAAATTAAACATGGGACTTCCCAGGAAACTGTCTCATGAAATACCAAAGGAGATGGAGCAGGAGGGCGGTGCGTCTGTGGCTGTTGTCGCCTGTGTGCACCGGAGCCCTACGCTAGGGGGCAGCACCCCACCCTCCCCGCCCTCCTCCAGCTCCCAAGCCGGTGCAGTCCCGCGCAGTGTACGGAATTGACTTCAGTTCATAGGGGAGAAATTAGTATCCCCTCTGGCCCACACATAAAACCCTATTCTCCTATCTGGCTTTGATAAGTCATAAAGCCAGTATTTTGATCTCTAACTCTCAGGCTTCTATATGTCTCTTAATTGGCTCTGACCCCAGGAAAAAAAAGAGAAGGCTGTTAACAGTAGCAACAACTAACACATGATTTATGCTAAATTGTGCCCTTGAACTTGGCTTCTTGCAGCATGCATATTGATTTAAGTGTATGTTAGCAAAATGAATTTTATTGGCTGTTTTAAATACAAAAGAGAATGTAAAATACGTCAGTTTTTCACTCCCTGAGTAATCCCAAGGAATATTCTGAAAGCTTATAACATTTATACTGCTGTTCATCAACATTAGTAGTTCATCTCATCACTCGGTTCTAATGAAGGTCTAGGTCCCTGTGCTGATTTTTATTTCTGTGAATTTTAGAAGTTCCTGTGCCCTTTCTTTTTCCCAGTAATGTGTTGGTATTCTGCTGATGTCTAATTATCCTTCAAGCCTTCTTCTTTGAGAGGAGCAATGTTGCTGTAGTTTTTCTAACAGACCATTTAAACCATAATCTTTTTTAAAATTGACATTTTTATTACTCTCTTGATTTAAACGCAAGTATTTGAATATACTTTGAGAAGACATCACTGCAGACTCTGAGGGCTTGTGTGCCTGCTGGGGTTGATCACAAACAGCAGAGTAAGGCCTCCCCATAAGACCTCAACCCTGTTTTGGGAATGGTTATGACGATAAACCATTCTGGACATTCTCACTCTGCCTAATTATGAATTCATATTTATTTATTTGACAGACACTGGTCCCAACTGCTCTCAAGTGTCCTTCCTACTAAGCACAAATTAGTTGAATGGGGCAACCTTATCAAGACCACATGCATAACGGGAAGTGGGAATGGGCCACTAAGTAGCATCTAGAAAAAGATTTATTGGGTTATGCTGTTAAGTTTTTTAAAAAGAAATCAATCTACTTAATACCAGACAAAAATCTTCAAAAAGATCAAATAGGAAGCACAAATACTACTGGCAAAAGTAGCAACCATAGAACCATAAACTACTTGTGATCGTAAAGGTAGTAAGTAGCTACCAAAACAGACTTTCTAACTATTTCTGAGATTCTTTGATATGAATAGAATTCTGGCAAACTAAACTTTCTTATTAGTTAGACAGCGCTCCCTGCTATTTGTATACTTAGCATCACCAACTCAAGCCAGTTTTGCAAGATGTTTCTGTTTTAAGCAGAGAATACATAATTCCTGTCCAGGAGAAACTAGATGGATTTTAAACAGAAAGTGAAGACATAGAAATATTGAATACAGAGCATTTTAAAGCAATATGCACATAAGCTCAATGTATATACAATGATTGTAAGATGTATATGTCTCCCTTACCAGAATTCATCAAATAAACATAGGCACAAAAGAAGTCTTGCAGAACTTATTCTCTTTTTATTTCCCTTCTTTCAATAACAATTTCTTCCTCGTTACAGGTAGCATTAGTTCAATGACATTTGATTCCTTAGATATATCAATAACACATTTTTAAATGAGTATTCAATTATTAGACAAAAAGAAAAAAGGAGGGAAAAAATTAAAAGCCTAAGTGACTTTAAAGAATTTAATTCTCTCTTGAGTCTATTTGATTACATTCAATCATATAGTCCCTGTGCAGAAATAATTCTGAGGAAGTAATCCAGGCAATGTTTCCCAGCTGATTCAATTTAGTTAATAACTGGAGTTGTCAATCAATCAATCAAATACCAATTAATTCATAAGGCTGCTGGAAAGAAAGTTTAGGGAAAAATTTATATTCTACCCTAGGAAGTACATTTACATTATCAATGTTTGTATTAGTCTCATGTATGTTTCCTGTTGTTTTTTAATCTCCGCCTTTGATTAATTTCTTATTTAAACTGCCTCCTAATCTCATCAGTTGCACAGATCAATATCCAGTGTTGAATAGTGTCTGATGAGCCCAACTTTGGGATAGCTACTGCTCTGCTGTGTTTCATGTCTTAAGAGAAACAAGATCTATTGCTCATCAGAACTGCAACCAGACAAAATTCTTCACAGAGTACTCATTTGAAAACTCTATGTAGCAAGATGAATAATGTTTTTAACAATGTTTTTATAACCATAAACCCAAATTTCATAATGTTGCTTCTTGTAGGGTCTGTCAATTCAAGCTTTATATTCCAAGTTCACTGCAAGAAAAACAAATGCACTAAAAGACAAAAACAAGGCAGTTCAGGCTCTCTGTAACTGACCAGGGGTAAGCAGGGGTAAGCTCTCAGGTACTTTGTATCTTTACATTCTCTCGTTTCATAAGTCTTACCATATATATTTCACATAAATTTTTAGAAAAGTGTTTCTCCTACTAGCAGAGTTAGCCACTTACTGACGCTCAGCTCCAAATTCACCCTTTTTGCTTGCTCTGTGAAAATGGTTCTGAGCCACTTAAGTATTTTCGCTTTGCTAACTGTTACGATGTTAAGCTTTGTCAGTTAAGGCCACTGGTGAGATACTACACAAGTGTTTTGCTTCCTGCTCTAGACATGTTCCTGCAGGGCAGGGAGCTCCGCCATACTCCCAGGCTCCTGCAGGGCAGGGCAGCCAGGGGTGCCTGGCACCCAGTAGTTGCCTCCTACAGTCTCTCTTGGGTGCTGGGTGCAAAGGCTCAGTGCCTCCTGGGAAATACATTCCCACAAACAGCTTCCCTTGTCACCTTAGAAGGAATATCTCCAGTGAGTTCCAGAGGGTGGATTTCTAGCAAGTTCTGCCAGTGCCGCACGACAGTGACCTCTCTGCCATCCAATGACACGGGGTTGTGCCCTTCCAGTGAGGACTGGCTGTCAGCCCAGCCCTTCCTCAGGTGTTCATCTCAGGCCTTGGAGAATGGCAACTCCTTCCAGCTGCTATGTCAATATTCCTCTGGTTCTTATTAGCCAAACTCTCCTTACTCCAATCTCCTGTTACAGTTAATAATTCTTTATGTTCATCTTTCCCTATTCAAATTTCTGGATGACTTCTCTCTCCTAACTGATACATAGAATAACCAATAATGAGTAATTCTAAAGTCATATCACACTAACACCACTTAAAATTAACCAAAGTTAACCAACGGACAATCCTTACCTGCTATCTTTTCATTACTGTCACTATAATTTTATCTTAACACCAGGAAAAAAATTAAATGTTTGAAAATTTTAATTATGTGTCAAATATTAGTGGTAAATACTTGTTAGTTGAGTAATATAAAAAGGTAAACACTTAAGAGTTTTTATTTTGTCAGAAACTGCAGCATGAGTTACACAAATATTAACTTATTTGGTTCTATTTTTTTTAAAAACTTCAAGGTATATTGTTGGTGCCCACTTTACAGACAAGGTAACAGAACCTAGAAGTTAAGTAACGTGATTAAATTCATATAATCCATAAATGGTCAAGCCTAGCTTCAAAGCCAGACTCTCTTGAGCTCCAGAGTTTTTTCTTAACACAACTCAAAGAATCATGGCAGCTTCTGCGGAAAGTCTGTGAGCCAGTCATTTTCCGCATCAACACAACAGCAGTTGTGCTCCAGGTCCAGAGTTGCTTTCTCTCCTCCTTTGTTAATTTAATCTCATTCCCTGAATATATATGCAAATTAATAGGAACTCAAGTTTACAGCTATCTTGGACAACTCTAATCTCTTTTTTGGGGCATGGCAGTTAGAGAAATGGCAACTTATATTTAAAAATAATTGTCTTTCACATTTTTCCTTTTCACATTTACATCTCTGTACTAACATACTGCCTAGTGATCCCTAGTTGATACTGAAAAACAGATTTTATATTTTATCCATACTTCCCCATGGAAACAAACATTTCCTTTGATTACCTATAAATAAAACATTCCCCTTAGGAAAAAACTGAGGAATCATCTTTTGGGTTGCTAAAATGTTCATAGGTCTTCCCATCTCTTACTGAGAAGATAAGCACTGAAACCTTGTTTGTTTAAAAATGGCAAAAATCCATAAAAATCAAAGACAAATATCCATAACTTGAAATTAAAATGAGAATTCTGTATTGCTGGGTTTGAATCTGATTTAGTTCTTGGTCATTGTTAAATGCTTAACTTACAGGCCTCATAGCATTGTCACTGAAAACTCAATACAGGACTCAAGGTAACATCACAATGCCCCCTGAGAACGAAGAAAGGGTAAAGAGTGCATATTTCCTATTACCTTTCTCTTTCCTAAGAGAACAATGACAAAACCATAGGAACTAGAGCATGGTTCAAGGAATTAAAAATCTTTACACAGAAGGAAGAAAATAAAACAAACACCTACTTGGCAAGGCCATCTCATCAAAACAGTCTAATATGTATAAAAACATCAATCCATAAATAGCTCTTATGTTGAGATATGTCCCATCAATACCTAATTTATTGACAGTTTTTAGCATGAGGGGCTGTTGAATTTTGTCAAAGGCCTTTTCTGCATCTATTGAGATAATCATGTGGTTTTTGTCTTTGGTTCTGTTTATATGCTGGATTACGTTTATTGATTTGAGTATGTTGAACCAGCCTTGCATCCCAGGGATGAAGCCCACTTGATCATGGTGAATAAGCTTTTTGATGTGCTGCTGGATTCAGTTTGCCAGTATTTTATTGAGGATTTTTGCATAGATGTTCATCAGGGATATTGGTCTAAAATTCTCTTTTTTTGTTGTGTCTCTGCCAGGCTTTGGTATCAGGATGATGCTGGCCTCATAAAGTGAGTTAAGGAGGATTCCCTCTTTTTCTATTGATTAGAATAGTTTCAGAAGGAATGGTACCAGCTCCTCCTTGGACCTCTGGTAGAATTCAGCTGTGAATCCATCTGGTCCTGGACTTTTTTTAGTTGGTAGGCTATAAATTATTGCTCAATTTCAGAGCCTGTTATTGGTCTATTCAGGGATTCACCTCCTTCCTGGTTTAGTCTTGGGAGGGTGTATGTGTCCACGAATTTATCCATTTCTTCTAGATTTTCTAGTTTATTTGCGTAGAGGTGTTTATAGTATTCTCTGATGGTAGTTTGTATTTCTGTGGGATTGGTGGTGATATCCTCTTTATCATTTTTTATTGCATCTGTTTGATTCTTCTCTCTTTTCTTCTTTATTAGTCTTGCTAGCAGTCTATTAATTTTGTTGATCTTTTCAAAAAACCAGCTCCTGGATTCATTGACTTTTTGAAGGATTTTTTTGTGTCTCTATCTCCTTCAGTTCTGCTCTGATCTTAGTTATTTCTTGCCTTCTGCTAGCTTTTGAATGTGTTTGCTTTTGCTTCTCTAGTTCTTTCAATTGTGATGTTAGGGTGTCAATTTTAGATCTTTCCTGCTTTCTCTTGTGGGCATTTAGTGCTATAAATTTCCCTCTACACACTGCTTTAAATGTGTCCCAGAGATTCTGGTATGCTGCATCTTTGTTCTCGTTGGTTTCAAAGAATATCTTTATTTCTGCCTTCATTTCGTTATGTACCCAGTGGTCATTCAGGAGCAGGTTGTTCTGTTTCCATGTAGTTGAGCGGTTTTGAGTGAGTTTCTTAATCCTGAGTTCTAGTTAGATTGCACTGTGGTCTGAGAGACAGTTTGTTATAATTTCTGTTCTTTTACATTTGCTGAGGAGTGCTTTACTTCCAACTATGTGGTCAATTTTTAAATAAGTGTAATGTGGTGCTGAGAAGAATGTATATTCTGTTGATTTGGGGTGGAGAGTTCTGTAGATGTCTATTAGGTCTGCTTGGTGCAGAGCTGAGTTCAATTCCTGGATATCCTTGTTAACTTTCTGCCTCATTGATCTGTCTATGATCATGTCTATGATCATGATCTATGTTGACAGTGGGGTGTTAAAGTCTCCCATTATTATTGTGTGGGAGTCTCAGTCTCTTTGTAGGTCTCTAAGGACTTGCTTTATGAATCTGGGTGCTCCTGTATTGGGTGCATATATGCTTAGGACAGTTAGCTCCTCTTGTTGAATTGATCCCTTTACCATTATGTAATGGCCTTCTTTGTCTCTTTTGATCTTTGTTGGTTTAAAGTCTGTTTTATCAGAGACTAGGATTGCAACCCCTGCCTATTTTTGTTTTCCATTTGCTTGGTAGATCTTGCCCCATCCCTTTATTTTGAGCCTATGTGTGTCTCTGCACATGAGATGGGTCTCCTGAATATAGCACACTGATGGGTCATGACTCTTTATCCAATTTGCCAGTCTGTGTCTTTTAATTGGAGCATTTAGCCCATTTCCATTTAACATTAATATTGTTATATGTGAATTTGATCATGTCATTATGATGTTAGTTGGTTATTTTGCTCAATAGTTGATGCAGTTTCTTCCTAGCCTCGATGGTCTTTACAATTTGGCATGTTTTTGCAGTGACTGGTACCGGTTGCTCCTTTCCATGTTTAGTGCTTCCTTCAGGAGCTCTTGTAGGGCAGGCCTGGTGGTGACAGAATCTCTCAGCATTTGCTTGTGTGTAAAGGATTTTATTTCTCCTTCACTTATGAAGCTTAGTTTGGCTGGATATGAAACTCTGGGTTGAAAATTCTTTTCTTTAAGGATGTTGAATATTGGCTCCCATTCTCTTCTGGCTTGTAGAGTTTCTGCCGAGAGATCCGCTGTTAGTCTGATGGGCTTCCCTTTGTGGGTAACCTGACCTTTCTCTCTGGCTGCCCTTAACATTTTTTCCTTCATTTCAACTTTGGTGAATCTGACAATTATGTGTCTTGGAGTTGCTCTTCTCGAGGAGTATCTTTGTGGTGTTCTCTATATTTCCTGAATTTGAATGTTGGCCTGCCTTGCTAGGTTGGGGAAATTCTCTGGATAATATCCTGCACTGTGTTTTCCAACTTGATTCCATTCTTCCCGTCACTTTCAGGTACACCAGTTGGACGTAGATTTGGTCTTTTCACATAGTCCCATATTTCTTGGAGGCTTTGTTTGTTTCCTTTTACTCCTTGTTCTCTAAACTTCTCTTCTCACTTCATTTCATTCATTTGATCTTCAATCACTGATGCCCTTTCTTCTAGTTGATCAAATCGGCTACTGAAGCTTGTGCATTTGTCACGTAGTTCTTGTGGCATGGTTTTCAGCTCCGTCAGATCATTTAAGGACTTCTCTACACTGGTTATTCTAGTTAGCCATTCGTCTAATCTTTTTTCAAGGTGTTTAGCTTCTTTGCCATGGGTTCGAACTTCCTCCTTTAGCTCAGAGAAGTTTGATCCTCTGAAGCCTTCTTCTCTCAACTCATCAAAGTCACTCTCCATCCAGCTTTGTTCCATTGTTGGCGAGGAGCTGCATTCCTTTGGAGGGGGAGAGGCACTCTGATTTTTGGAATTTTCAGTTTTTCTGCTCTTTTTTTTCCCAGTCTTTGTGGTTTTATCTACCTTTGGTCTTTGATGATGGTGACGTACAGATGGGGTTTTGGTGTGGATGTCCTTTCTATTTGTTAGTTTTCCTTCTAACAGTCAGGATCCTCATCTGCAGGTCTGTTGGAGTTTGCTGGATGTCCACTCCAGACCCTGTTTGCCTAGGTATCAGCAGCAGAGGCTGCAGAATAGCGATTATTGCTGAACAGAAAATGTTGCTGCCTGATTGTTCCCCTGGAAGCTTCATCTCAGAGGGGTACCCGTCCATGTGAGGCATCAGTCTGCCCCTATTGGGGGATGCCTCCCAGTTAGGTTACTCAGAGGTCAGGGACCCACTTGAGGAGGCAGTCTGTCCATTCTCAGATCTCAAACTCTGTGCTGGGAGAACCACAACTCTCTTCAAAGCTGTCAGACAGGGACATTTAAGTCTGCAGAGGTTTCTGCTGCCTTTTGTTTGCTATGCCCTGTCCCCAGAGGAGGAGTCTACAGAGGCAAGCAGGCCTCCTTAAGCTGAGGTGGGCTCCACCCAGTTTGAGCTTCCTAACCGCTTTGTTTACCTACTCAAGCATCAGCAATGGTGGGCGCTCCTCCCTGTGCCTTGCTGCTGCCTTGCAGTTCAATCTCAGACTGCTCTGCTAGCAATGAGCAAGGCTCTGTGGGTGTGGGACCCTCTGGGCCAGACACAGGATATAATCTCCTGGTGTGCTGTTTGCTAAGACCATTGGAAAAGTGCAGTATTAGGGTGGGAGTGACCTGATTTTCCAGGTGCCGTCTGTCACAACTTTCTTTGGCTAGGAAAGCAAATTCCCTGACCCCTTGCACTTCCTGGATGAGGCGATGCCTTGCCCTGCTTCAGCTCATGCTCAGTGGGCTGCACCCACTGTCCTGCACCCACTGTCTGACAAGTCCCAGTGAGATGAACCCAGTACCTCAGTTGGAAATGCAGAAATCATCTGTCTTCTGAGTCGCTCACACTGGGATCTGTAGACTGGAGCTGTTCCTTATCAGCCATCTCAACAAACCTGACAAAAACAAGCAATGGGGAAAGGATTCCCTATTTAATAAATGGTGCTGGGAAAACTGGCTAGCCATATGTAGAAAGCTGAAACTGGATCCCTTCCTTATGCCTTATACAAAAATTAATTGAAGATGGGTCACAGACTTCAATGTTAGACCTAAAACCATAAAAACCCTAGAAGAAAACTTAGGCAATATCATTCAGGACATAGGCATGGGCAAGGACTTCATGTTTAAAACAACAAAAGCAATGACAACAAAAGCCAACATTGACAAATTGGATCTAATTAAACTAAAGAGCTTCTGCACAGCAAAAGAAACTATCATCAGAGTGAACAGGCAACCTACGGAATGGGAGAAAATTTTTGCAATCTACTCATCTGACAAAAGGCTAATATCCAGAATCTACAAAGAACTCAAACAAATTTACAAGAAAAAAACCCCATCAAAAAGTGGGCAAAGGATATGAACAGACATTTCTCAAAAGAAGATATTTATGCAGCCAACAGCCACATGAAAAAATGCTCATCATCACTGGCCATCAGAGAAATGCAAATCAAAACCACAATGAGATACCATCTCATACCAGTTAGAATGGCGATCATTAAAAAGTCAGGAAACAAAAGGTGCTGGAGAGGATGTGGAGAAATAGGAACACTTTTACACTGTTGGTGGGACTGTAAACTAGTTCAACCATTGTGGAAGACAGTGTGGCGATTCCTCAAGGATCTAGAACTAGAGATACTACTTGACCCAGCCATCCCATTACTGGGTATATACCCAAAGAATTATAAATCATGCTGCTATAAAGACACATGCATACATATGTTTACTGCAGCACTATTCACAATAGCAAAGACTTGGAACCAACCCAAATGTCCATCAATGATAGACTGGATTAAGAAAATGTGGCACATATACACCATGGAATACTCTGCAGCCATAAGAAAGGATGAGTTCATGTCCTTTGTAGGGACATGGATGAAGCTGGAAACCATCATTCTCAGCAAACTATTGCAAGGACAAAAAACCAAACACCTCATGTTCTCACTCATAGGTGGGAATTGAACAATGAGAACAGCTGGACACAGGAAGGGGAACATCACACTCTGGGGCCTGTTTTGGGGTGGGGAGAAGGAAGAGGGAGAGCATTAGGAGATATACCTAATGTAAATGATGAGTTAATGGGTGCAGCACACCAACATGGCACGGGTATACATATGTAACAAACCTGCACGTTGTGCACATGTACCCTAGAACTTAAAGTATAATTTAAAAAAAAATCAATTTACTCAACATTCTCCCCAAGACAGCCATGAGGCGGCAGGAGCTTGCTGATTTCCTCTGCTCTCTTTCATGTAGCCTGTTCAATATCATTGAAACTTTTTCATTATTTTGGACTTGGAAATCACATTTTACTTTTTTCTTAGGAGAACGGCTGTAGGTTCTAACACTCAAGCTTCAAAATGCTAAGCTAACGACTAGGCTAACTGAATTAGTAAACAAAATTGAGCCCAACTCCTGCTTCATCCTCACTCCTCTCTCAGCCTTAAATAATTCTTTTAAGCAAAGCCAAGATAGGAGAAACAAATAGCCCCTTTCAAATAACTGTTTTATATCTGCTGCTCACCTGCTTTTTAATGACTCAGAGCCATCCAATTTGAATTGCAAACCATGGGAAACATTGCCAGGCTTTACTTGTAAAGCAGAACATATCTTATGTGCTCTCACATAATATAACAATAATTAGTCATTTAAAATCAACCAAGTGTTCTAGTTGTTTAAGAAGAATTTTATTCAATGACAATGTACATAATTTTAGAGACCAAACCACAGTGACTATGAAGTATAAAATAGCTTAATCCAAGCTTCTACTATGATGTAGACATTTTGAAAGCTTTTAAACCCTGGTATCTAAAGTCTATTCAGAAAATTATAGTCATATGCTTGTGTACTCACCGTGCCTTACAATTTTTGATTAAAAGTAGCTTGTCTCCATGAAATGGATTCCACATTATTGGTGACCTACATGACAAAAGAAAAAAAAATCAAGTTCAGAGGATAATTGAATGATGTGTAAGCTCAGCACTCCATGGTTTATTACTGAAGTCTGGTTCTGTGCATTTCAAAATTTAACTCTGTGACCTGAGAGCTTAGGAGTAGAGCTGAAGTAACTTCAAAATCATTAATTCTGCATGTTTTACATTAGGAATTCATAAGATTTTTCCAACCTTCCTCTTATGTGAGTCTGTTTTGTTTTGTTTTTTAATGGAGAAAAACTCCCCAGATCTTCAAATACAATCAGCTCTCCACCAAGATGTTCTTTGTTTGTGCTGTGGTTTCTCATCTCCTTGGGGAAACCACAGCACCCCCACTTGAGGAATGCAGTTGATCAAGTTGGGAGGCCAACAGCTGTCTTTGAAAGAACTGTCTAGTGCTCTGATAAGTTTTATTTTTCAGTAAAATATTAGGTACCAATAATCCCCATTTTTAAAAGCTGTTCATAAGAGCAACAATCCACCAGGAGAAAACCCCAAAATTAATCCACATGTCCAACCAGAACAGTCAGGTGTGGAGTTCCTGACTGTTCTGTCAGGCACTGACCTTACCTGACCACTCTCCACACACTGCACAGTCTGGGAGCCATGCCCTGCCTCCGAGGCTTCACAGGGAGCACAGCGTCACCAAACTACTTCTGTGTCCTCAAATCCAGGAAGGGGTACCGCATTTTCAAAGGAATGTTATCCAACGACTAGTTGTTTAACATTTTTCCATTTTCAGTGTCAAAAGCCTGGCCTATCTTCTTCATTTTAATCCCAGGGCCTAGCAGAGTGTCTGGCACATAAGAGAATGCTGAGGTTCGGGAGTCATGGACAGCTTCAGCCCCAATATAGGTGAGATCTTGCGGAGGCCACCTAACTTCTCTAAGCCTCAGGGGACTGTTTTGAGGAGTAATGAGGTCATGTACAATGTTTGGCACTTAGTGACTATAATTATGTTTGCCCTTATCAGTGACATCTTAATGGAGCAGAGGACGCAGGCAAGATGAAGTGCCCCATATACGAAGCCGAGGAGCTTGAACCTGGTCTCCCAGCTGTGAGCCACCACTCCCGTCTGCCTAAGACAGAGGGGCCTCCCTGGATGTGGGATTTCAGTGCCATAAGTGGACCAGCCCTAAACAAACCAGATTGGTGGGTCACCCTCTCTCCAGATAACAGTAAGATGGGAGAAATGTGTAGAATGGGGTCAAACTGTATGAAACTGCTAAAATTTGACCATTTTTAATCTACCAAAATGGCAAAATTGTATGCCTTAACCAAATGATTGCCAACTCCAAAAATGGTGGATCCGGCTGGGTGCGGTGGCTCACGCCTGTAATCCCAGCACTTTGGGAGGCCAAGGAGGGTAGATCACAAGGTCAGGAGTTCGAGACATGCCTGGCCAACCTGGTGAAACTCTGTCTCTACTAAAAATACAAAAATTGGTTGGGGTGGTGGCACGCGCCTATAATCCCAGTTACTTGGGAAGCTGAAGCAGGAGAACTGCTTGAACCCAGGAGGAGGAGGTTGCAGTGAGCCGAGATTGCGCCACTGCACTCCAGCCTGGGCAACAGAGCAAAACTCCATCTGGAAACAAACAAACAAAAAAAACAAACAAAAATAGAAAATCCGTGCGCTGACTCCCAGAGTGCTGATTCCTCCTGCATAACACACCAGCAGTAACCATTCATTCTTTGTGCACTGCTGGTACTGACATCTGAATTCTCTGGAAGAATTTGAAGATGTACATTCTTGGTGGGGTGGCCCAGTTAATGGGGGAAAATTGTAAGAGCTATTTAAAGCATCCTCTTGTCCAGACCCTGCAGGCCTCAAATATGTTTTTTTGGAAGGAAAGATCTGTCTTTGAAATTCCCAGCTAAGCAAAAGCTAAAGTAGGATTTTCTGAAGGAGCAAGTGTTTAATAAGTGAGATGGGCAAACTCAGCCAGCTCCAGCAGGTAGTGTCAAAGGGCCATTAGTTGAGGTCACGTTCGTAGAGCCTGCCCGGTGATTTTGATGCTTAACTCACACTGAATTTGGAGGCACTAACACTTCCCCTTCTAGGTTGTCTTTTGAAATACGGTGCCTTGCCCACATGGACTTGGAAGCCCTGGACTGTCTACACCACATACATTCATCAGACCAATGTCAATCAGTTTTAAGTTACAAGGAATCTGGCAAAAAAAAGAAAAAAGAAACACCACCACCTTTGTGAATCTCTTACAGCAAAATTGAAAAACACAGGAAGATGGGCAGCAACTGAACTTGAATTTTCAACTTGTTTTGACCTAATGTAAACAGCCAGAGTTTGCGGCGTTCACTTTTTCTGAAATTTAGTTCTTGGCTTCCTTTGAGTAGAAGGCATTACAGTTGATGTTCAACTGTAAAATGGATTTATGGTTTCCACAAATCATTCCCTAGGGCCTTTAAGCAACAGAAGCCCTGTGAGGCCATGAGGAACTGTGGCTCAGGCAATGGCTTGATGTGATTTAGACTTCCAGTGGTCTCTGAGCTACCTGGGGCATGAGAACAGGAGCCTGTGAGCAGCAGGGATTTGTGAGGCCTGGCCCTGTCTTCATCTGATAAGTGGAAGACTCTTCATGGGTGTCCAGCCACCCCATCAGTTTTCATCACCAATTATTAAAAAACCAGTGACAAGGCCGGGCGCAGCGGCTCATGCCTGTAATCCCAGCACTTTGGGAGGCTAAGGCAGTTGAATCACGAGGTCAGGAGATCGAGACCAGCCTGGCCAACATGGTGAAACACCATCTCTACTAAAAATACAAAAAAAATTAGCTGGGCATGGTGGTGCACCTCTATAGTCCCAATTACTCTGGAAGCTGAGGCAGGAGAATGGCTTGAACCAGGAAAGTAGAGGTTGCAGTGAGCTGAGATCGTCCCACTGCACTCTAGCCTGGCAACGTAGAGAGACTCTGTCTCAAAAAAAAAATTAAATTAAAAAATAAATAAATAACCAGGGACAGAGATCTTTCATTTGAAATGCCAGATGGCTTATCTGCTGCAACTTCATGAAGGCAGCAGTGATTTCCAATTGTCATAAACACAAAATCCTTCACTTTGAAGCCAGCCCACAGCCATTTCCACCATTTCCTTTCCTTTCTGCAAATGTGTGCTGTTTTCTGTGTCTGCTCGTCCGCTCCCTGGATGTGTCACCTTGGAAGGGTTATTTATCTCCTCTGATCCCAGTCATTTTCCTGATTTGAAAAATGCATCAGTGGACAGGAGAATGTGTGAAGATTGAATTAACTAATGCAGTGAATAAACTTACAGCAACGACTGGCACAAAGTGAGTTTCCAATGAGAGATGGCGATATTATTATTCTTCTATTCATGACTCTCTTTGGAGTTCAGTAATTCTAAACTGCTTTAAAATATATCATTTAGATCTGGCAAGGCCAACAGATCAGGAGACAAGTGCCACTGAAAAGACAGTTCATTACTCACAGATCCCAAGAGGACGGGGTGCACTACATGGGGTGCAGTGCACAGAGGGAAGCGTCAGGGTCAGTCTGGAGGTGGGTGGGGGAGCAAAGCACCAGCAAGAGCCTTTACTGTGGTTTCCTTGGGGAACACAGGCAAGGCAGGATACGCATGCTTAGGACATTTCAGGGCTCTGAGGACTTAGGGGCTGTCCTTAGCTGTCTGGTCACTGCCCTGGGGTGATTAGGGAAGAGAACACTGGCCCAGAGTGTGAAACCCCCATAGAGGAGGTTGAGGGAGTAGGCTATGGATTGGTTGCTTTGCATATGAAAGGCAAGCTCCCAGAGGAGTTGTGTGTGATCTCTGGGAATTAGCTACCCACTTCACCCTTCATGCCGTCAAAGTAAGAAGAAAAGAAAAGGCATGGTGAATACATAAACTCTCCTTCCATACCTCAGGAGACCTGCATATCTGAGTTCACATTAGGCTTCTCCTCAACCACCTTCACCCAAATCCTCAAAGCCATTATGTAGGACCTTTTGCAAATATACGGCCTCCCAGATAGTAGAGGCCAGCTCAGGGCAAAAAGAAACGCTCAGAAAAGTCTTTTGCTTTCTTCTTCTTTCTGAAATCTAGAGGCTCAGTCTTGCCATGGTTCACAACAGCACTGTAGCCTGTGCTCATGGAGGTGAAGTGAGAGACTGGCCTGCAGGAGTGACATATACAGAGAAGTGGAGGTAAGACAGGCCCAGCATTCATTTTTCAAGATATATTATTTCAAGATATTTCCCATTATTGAGATGTGGTAGTGATAGGTAATGATGGCTCCTCTCCCTGCTCAGAGTTCAGAAAGAATCCAGAAAGAGATGAAAACATCAGGTTTGTTGTGAGTAAAGCAGAACTGGAAACATTTTACATCTGGGGACGTAATAGAGCATTTACATCCTCCCTCCAATTGTACTTTACCGCCGGCTGACAGACAGACCACTGCAGACCTCTCCATAGGGAAGAAGGAAGTGTATGACCCCTGGATAGGCTGATCTGGAAAAGAGACCACCCCAATGATAGGAGCCATCTGGTTCCAGCTCCTTACCCCAGTTTCACATCCTACCCTGTGTTCCCCTCCATTGGGGATGATGAGTGTGGGTCAAGGAAAGGAGGGAAGCTAATTTTCTCCACAACCTCAGAAAGGGAGGGACTTCTTCTTTATTAGTATGGGCCAACCTGGGATGATGGGGAGGGGAGAGAACAATGTTTCCTACAAATGTATGAGTACTTACTGAGGGCAGGGCTTTGTGCTGGGTCCTGCGGCTGCAGAGATCAATTAGGCACCTCTCCTTTCCTAACACTCATGGGCCGGCAGGGGAAAGAAAGGAGCCTATGAAGCAAGTCACTCTCGGCCACTGCGGTTTGCATTTGGTATGTATTGAAGGCAACAATGCTGTGGATATTCCAGGTTTGTCTAATCTCACAGTTGCCTACTCCCACTTCCTGAGGCCTGGAGCAGGATGGCCGTCCTTCACCACACACACACACACACACACACACACACACACACTACTGATAGTCCGCAGTGTAAACTAGGTTCTCCCAGAATCACAGAAAGGCCATTTTACAAAGCGGCATTGAGCTCCTTTTATGTGCTGGTCTGCAGACATTCAAAGAAGTGTGAAGTACAATGCTTGCCTTTTAGAAAGGAAAAAAAAATGTAAAACAAGATCAACATTATTTCTAAGGTAATCATGATATAGGCAAGTCTGTGGTAAATTTGTACAGAAAATGCAAGCAATCAGAAGAAGGAAAAACTATCAGAGACTGGCATCATCCACCCAGGCTTCCTGGAGGAATTGGGTCTCTGTCTAGACTTTGAAAAATGTGTCTAGACAGAGAAAGAGAAAAATTGCCAAAGAAAAGAAACAGCTACTTGAAAATACCTGGTACAGGAGGGTTAAAGGTACATGGGGAAGGCCTCAAAGTTGGCTAGGTATTTCATCAAGGCATGGGCAACATGAGAGTGTGGCTACTTCTCAGACCGTGGATAGCAGTTCGCCGGCTGTTCAAGGTCAGAAGGGACTTCCACTCTGCCAGCTGACGGCCTGATGACCTCCTATCTCTGGCCTCAGAGGGTGGGCACACTGGAGGAATACTTAACACACCTGAGGCCAGAGGAGAAAACACACAGAATCCTTCAATGGCCCAAGCAAGCCTGAGCCTGGCAAAGACTTTGCGGTCGGATCCGCCAAGCTGTTGCATTTGCTACCTCAGCTGGCTGCTGTCACTGAGTCCCACCAGGGCACAGAGACAACCCCATTGAGGCACTCCTGCCTCTCTTACGGGACAAGAATGGAAATCGCAGCACACGGTAGTCACCTCAAAACCACTTTCTAAAGGACAGCCTGCAATGTTGTGTCCCCAGGACACCAGGGACTGGATAGGCACCTTTTCTGTGCTCCCCATCATCACCTAGGCACCCCACCTAGCCTTTCTGGTGAAGATGAGCCTCTACCTTTTCTGTATTCTCCCTTTGTGTTTTCATCTCACATGCTCTTCCTCATCTGAAGTCTTGTGTTGAGGACTAAGCAGCATAAGATGACTGATGCAGTCTAATAAACTGCACCAAGACAAGTGCTCGGCAGCAAATCTATTTTCCTGACAGTTGTAAGATGCAATCTCCTTGTTGTTGGAGGGTGTCATGCACAGGGCTGGGCTCCTCCAGCCTGCACATCCCCCAAAGTATTGCAGTGTGACAGCCTTCATTAGGAGAGGAACAAACCCCTGGACAACATATTGCCACCCTGGAAATTCAGCTCTGTGGGGTGCCATGAATATCTTACCTTCTGACAAACAAGTTTCCTCCAGAATTGCCATATTCTTGGCCATGTGACATGATCTAAACTAAGTTTCCTGGTGGTTTTCTTTTCTTTTTCTCTTTTTAATTGAGGTTTTGCCTGACAATCTAGAAACTGAACACACTCTGACAGGTGATGCTATTTGAAGCATTTGTTACTGTGAGGATAGGAGGCGTGAGGCGGGGCCCCTAGCAGATTCACCTCCCTCTGTCCCCAGAGAAAGTTTCTGAGCTTCGTGGAGCTCATGTGCCTCAAGTGCGTGGCTTTTGCCTTTCCCTTTTCCCGTGACACAAGTACACCTGTGATAGCAAACGGGTCTGGAACACGTGCTGCGGCTGAAGATCCAGCAAACCATACCTGAGTGTGCACTGTGTGCCTGGCACTGCGCTCCAACTGGGATGTGCACTGTTTGGTTTAATCCTCCCTATCATCCCGCAGGATAGATATATTTCTGTCCACATTGTACAGATGTGGAAACTGGGTTACTGAAAGGTTAAGTGCTAAGATCACTGAGCCAGTCTGTGACTCTAGCAGAGGCGCTTATCCAGGGGAGATTTGGCCCCTCGCCTCTGTCCTTTAAAATATGGATGGATTGGCCAGGAGCAGCCAGACTCGGGTTAAATACTTGTGCTGTTTGATTGATCATTTTGATTTCCTTTTATTTTTCTGATATTTGTTCTTCTTGGAAAAAGAAATGGACCAGGAAAGGTAGATGGAAATCTCCTTTAAGATGAAAAATGCTCATAACACATAGAATCACTGGAAGCACTGGAAGCACTCCCTTCCATGGAGAAGGAAGGGGTCATCATCACGTGGATGATAGCTTTCTTAGCAGCTTTTTTGTGCCCTACCTACATCTGAGTGCCTCAATTCCACCTTCATGACAAATAAAATAGGGGCCTCAGAAAGCAAGAGGAGGGTAAAAGGAGTTGATGCGCCTCCTCGCCATTGTAGAGAAGGCCTTGCTGCAAGCATCACTTCAGATTTGCCTCTGCTTGTGCATAAAGGCCCAAAAAAGAATGAGCTGGACAAACATTCTCATGGACCTGCAGAAAAAACAAACTGCACTTTGCAAGTTTCCCCATTTTCCCCAGAAATGTTATGCCCTAATCAGCCTGCTGCTCAGCTGCAGGGAAGTGTTTGTGGTGTCCAAGCAGTGGCCGCTGCCCAGAGAGAGAAACTACTTGCACCTCCATTCACTCAATCCCATCCGCATCTTTTCCCAGGGTACCCGGGCTCATAAACTCCAGCAGATCTCCACCAGGGCATGCTGGGGTCTATGTTATAAGAGGCAGCATTTTAGCATTTTAGAAGGGCTAAAATGAGAGTTAGCAGGCTTCAGTTGAGTCCGTCTCTGCCACTTCCAAGTCGGGTAACTGGGTAAGCTAGTTGACGCTAAAACCCTGGCAACATAACGCAGGGCGCAGGTGAAGAACAAATGCAGTGGAGCTCAACAAAGGGCTTTGTGAGCTCAAAAGCACAATTCGATGTCACCCCCTCCCTGACTAGCATGTGGGCTCCCCAGATTGGAGCCCCTTTCCCTCTCCCCTGCATGTCCATTGTGGGCTTCAGTGTGTCTGGTGGGCAGGTAAGTACCCAGATCACACACAGCCCTGGGACCTCTGCAGAGGTGGCCACGAGGAACGACACGTCCTTCCTTGTATCCAAGTCATCCTTCCACGATTACAGGACCTCTTTTTTGTTCTCAATGGAGAACCTTAGGAGAGCTCTCTACTCTCACTGTGGTGGCTCCCTTGCCTGTCCCATGCACCCTGGCAGGAGGTCAGTGAGGGTGAGATGGGGAGACCAATCTCTCTCTCTCCCTGACTCTCCACCACTCTCCCCCACCCTACCCCCATCTCTCTCTGCCTCTGTGTATGTTGGTGCTTCTCTGCCCTGCCATTGTCTCTCCCTGTCTCTCTGCCTCTCTCTGTCTGCCTTTGTCTCCTCTCCTCCCTCTCTCTCTCCCTCTCTCCTTGCCTCTCCCCACTTTCTCCCTCTCTCTCTCTCTCCCCATCTGCCTCTCCGTCTCTTTCTCCCCTGTCTCTGCCTCTCTCTCCCTCTGTGTCTCCGTCTCTCTCTCCTCCCTTGTCTCTTCCTCTCTGTCTGCCTTTCTCTCTATCTCTGCCTCTGTGTGTATGTTTGTGCTTCTCTGCTCCCCGCTGCACTGTCTCTCCCTCTCTCTGCCTCTGTGTCTGCCTGTCTCTTTCTATCTCTCTCCCTCTTTCTCTCTCTCTCTGCCTCTGTGTGTGTGCTTCTCTGCCCCACCCCTCTGCTGTCTCTCCCTCTCTCCCTGCCCCTCCGTCTCTCTCCCTCTCTCTCTCCCTGCCTTTCTCTCTCTGCATGCGTGTGTGTGTGTGTGTGTGTGTGTGTGTGTGTGTGTGTGTGTGCTCACGATAGCGCTTGCTTCTCTGGCCACCTGCCCTCAAGTGCTGTCTCTCCCTCTCTCTCTCTCCTTCTCTGTCTTTCTCTCTTTCTCTCCCTCAGTCTCCTTCTTTCTCTCCCTTCCTCCCTCCCTCCGCAACCGCCACCCCCGAGCACGCTCACATTCCAGCTGCCACTGTGAGGTGAGCACAGTCTCCACCTGCTTCAGGGGTGTGCTGCACGGAGTGGGGAACCTGGCCTGGGAATTCCAGTTTGCTGTTGAGACATTTGGCTGTGGAAACGGCTGCTCCACTGAAGAGTGAGCGCTTCGTCATAGAGACAGCATCTGTTTTGCCTCACGGGGAAAGGAGAATGATCGTTATTCTTTTTATTATGAGAACACCAGGCTGTGCCAAGTACATTATTCCCATGCAGGGGAATTTTACTAGCACCATTGCCCTCCGTCCTCCTCCCCATCCCGTTCCTGCCCAGTGTTCTCCCTCTCCCATGACAGTGTCTTTCCCCAGCATGAGATTGCAAATGTTGTTTCCTAGCATCATGCTTATGAAGGGGAATGAGAAGACACTTACCATTTTTATTAATTATATTCTGGGATTTTACAAAAACAAATTCATCTTAATTCTAAGAGACTATAGAATCAAATTCATCGTGAAAGACTTCCATGATCACCAGGTCAGTTTTTTAGTAGATTGATAATGGACCTGTCACTCTTTGCCATTTCCACCCAGGAAAATCAAAGTGCGAATTTGAGTGACCGTCTGTATGTCCAAAATGGAAAATGGCTTTCATCAGACTACTTCTTTCTCTTATTTCATGTGTAACTCCTTAACAGAAAACAACTGCTGCACACGGAGGGCCTTATCAGACACGGGACAGGGACCACAGTATTAGTACTCAAGTGCTCATCGCCTTTCCCCCACCAAGCCCATCCATTCTGTGTACGGTTGGCCCCAGGGGAGACAAGGTAATTTTCTCCCTTCCTGGTCATCTTGGGGCCCAGTCCACCAGCTGGAGAAATGATGCAGAGAGAGCAGGTAGGAGCTGCCTTCCAGGTGGGAAACGCAAGGCAGGCAGCCTCCTCTGATGATGCTGCCATGGCTGGACTGAAATTGTGCTCACTTCCACTCAAGTGAGCAAAGCACATCTGTGTTGTTTATTTTCTACTATTGATCTTTCCTTCCTCAATCTTCCACCCCATCAGCGCCACTGTACAGCAAGGGAGGGGAAAAGGACTTTTAAACGTGTCCGTTCACAGGAAAGCAGTGTCCTAAGGCTTCTGACTGCCTCCTTCCTCACTGCGGCTGTCATTTCAAGTGTATGCTCCTTCTCCAGCCTCTCCTGCCACAAGAGCACCCAGCGGGTGGGATACACATGGAGTTACCATGTCCCCAGGTGGGCGAGGGAGACACAGGTCTCAGGTATGTGGGCAGCCAGTGTAGGCCCTGCTGTTTGGGCCCCTGCTGGCCTCTGCAGCAATGGAGCCCTCTCTGCCAGGCCCTGCTCACCTCTGCTCCTGAACCCTGCACCTGGCATCTCAAGGTCCATGTTGTCTCTGTCATGTGTGGGCATCTTTCTCAGCTGCTGATGTGGCCTTGCTTTGGCTCTCTCATCTATTCTGCAGCCCTTAGATAGGGTTACCATGCCCCCTGTGACAAGGCCCCTGGGTGTTTGCCCTCACCTAGTGATTCTGACCTCAGCCCCTTCGTCTCTCCTCTGGTACATGGGAACTCCAAAATACCTTCCAAGATACTCAAGGTCAAAATAGACTCATGGTCAATAAAGTCTGAGACTTGTCTGTCTACATACACCCACCTGCCATGCTATTTATTCTGATGTGGCTGTAGGATGCTTCTGGCAGGACCCCATGCAAGATGGTGTCGGTCTAGGCCCACTGGGTGAAGGGAAAGGGCCTGTTGACTTTTAGCTTTGCTGCCATCCCATTCAATGCCACCCTCTCTTTCAAAAGTCTGCACTCACAGTGAGATTAATGCAGCAAACAGGGTGTGGTTGCTGCCTTATTCTCTCCGACAATCCACAAGCCAGACAGGGCCACTTCCACAGGGTCATGCTCCTTCCCAAAGGGGCTTCTGCCTTGTCCTCTTTCCCCGAATCATAAGGACTATTGGAGCAAAATGAGAAAGCCAGGGTGCAGGTAAGAGAAAATCCAAAATATTATTATAATGATACTTCCTCCCCTCAAGCCTTCTACTAAATAATAATAATGACATGCAGTTGTGGTCATTGTTAAAGAAAAAAGAAACACAGCCATCCATCTCAACATCACTGAATTTAAGTAATCAATGACTATAATAAGAAAGGAATGATTTAGGGGAAATTCTTATAGTGACAAAATGTTAGAACTAGAAGTTCCAGAATCATATAAAACATTTAGGACCTTTCTATTTTGTAGATGAGAAAGCTGAAATACTGCAAATTGAAATGACTCATCCTAGGTCCCAGGTCTAGTGAAGAGTGAGCACCAGAAATCACATGTACTAGACTACCAGCAGTCAGATATAATCAGCCCCCAAATCTCCTGTGGTTCACTATATATAAAAGAAAAAAAACAAAACAACGAATATCCAACCAAAACAAGGTACATACACCGGAGGCTTCACTGGGCAAGAACAGATGCAAACCAGAGAGATTTTGAAGAGCCTGGGGTCTCTAGACAATTCGGCACTGCTGTGGATTGCGTGTTTGTATCCCCTCTAAATACATATGTTGAAGCCCTAGCCCCCAGTGTGATGGTATTTGGAGACGGGGCCTTCGGGACGTGATAAGGTCATTAAAGTGGAGCCCTCATGAATGACATTAGTGCCTTACAAGAAGAAGCAGGAGAGAGCTTGCTTCCTCTCGCTCTCCCCATGTGAGGTCTGAAATTGTCTACAAACCAGGAAGAGGGCCCCCAGCAGAATCTGACCATGCTGGCACCCTGATCTCAGACTTCCCAGACTCCAGACTGTGTTAAATGAATTTCGGTTGTGTGAGCCACCCAGTCTATGGTAATTTTTTATAGCAGTCTGAACAAACTAAGACGGGCACTTCAAAGAAAACGTCAATGCCATATTGGGCCATTTACTCAACAAGTTCTTAATCACAGTGCAGTATGTGCCAGGCACCATGGTACATCAGGGCAGAGCTGTAAGGAAGAGTAAAACAGCAATCTGGGAACTGGAGACCACACATTTCAAGAAGCAAATGAAAGAGGCCACTGACCAAGAGGTTGGGATAAAGAAAGACAGAAATACAAGGGATAGTCCAGATTCTAAGCACCATGTTTGGCAAACCGCACACCATTTAGAAGATTGCACACAGAATCAACCATCTGCCCCAGGCAAGAAGCTTCTAGGCTGTTTCTTGCTAAGGCAGAAGTATCTCCCAATAAAGAATCCTCAGGAATGTGCCCTATACACCAGCCCCATCCCGCCAGACCCTTCCTGCTCCCCACCTCGTAGACCTCTCTGGGACAACACCTGTTTCTAGCTTGGCTACTTTTCTGCTGGAAAATAACCATGTGTACCCACGAAAGCAAAGGCTTCTGGTTATGTTACCAGAACACCAGGGGTTTGGCGTAGGTCCTCCTGCTTGCAGCACAGCAGAAAGCCAAGCACTGAGACCTTTATTGCCAAGGAAGAAGGCTTTAATCAGGTGCTGCAGCCAAGGTGATGGGAGCTCAGTCTCAAACCCAACTCCCTGACCTACTAAGACTAGGGGTTTCTTAGTAGGGAAGAAATGTAACAATGTGTACAAGCAGGATGAATGAGGGTTCCTCCATCTCACTGTCTGGATGTGATGATCTGGTGAGTTTCAATTCTTTGATACTTTCTTTCAGAGACCTGAAGGTCATTTCCTGAGGAAGGAACTCAGATTAAACAAATGTAAGGTTTAAGCTTTAAGACCAGAAGGGTCAAGTTCTATGTTTATGCAAGAAACTGTCTATGGGACTATTGGGTTGGTTTCAGTTAGCTAAATGTTCACCTTTCCATTGTCACTATTTGGACACAAATTTCCTCTTTCTGTTTTCCTCTTCCCCTCCTCTCTACATTTTTTGCCTGTGCAAAGGAAACTTGGAAAATCAGAACAGTAAGAACAATTTTTCAACCACCAAGATTCCAGCAAAAAGGATTTTCTAATCACAAGAAATCCTCCAAATGGAGACACAAAATTCTTCACTTAAACAAGATTGTGCTTTATAGAGTGGAGGAGATAATGTGTCATGTAAACCCCTGTAAAATATTTCTGTTGGTAAAGTATGTTAGATATACAATTGTTATGCGCCATCTAGGCTTTTAAACTATTCCTTTTAAAAAATTTACATCTTCCTTGTTCCAAAAACGTTTAAGGTGGGGGAAAATCCTATTACTAGTTGTATGTGGTAGCTTCCTTCCATGTCACACTCTCAAGAGTTCAGCATAGCACTAGATCTGTTGTTCGCATTGCATTGATGGTTGGCCCTTAAACAACACAGTTTTACACTTTGAGGATCCACTTATAGGTGGGTTTCCTCCTACTTTGCTGCCCCTGAAACAGCAAAACCAACCCTCCTCTTTCTCTTCCTCCTCAGCCAACTCAACATAAGATGATGAGGATGAAGACCTTTATGGTGATCCACTTCCATTTAATGAACAGTAAATATATCTTCTCTTCCTTACGATTTTATTAATAATAACCTCTTCTTCTGTAGTGTGCTTTATTAAGAATACAGTATTTAACACATATTATATACAAAATATGTGTTAGTCAACTGTTTATGTTATTGGTAAGGCTTATGGTCAACAGTAAGCTATTAGTAGTTAAGTTTGGGGAAAGTCAAAAGTTATATGTGGATTTTTGACTGTGCAGGAGTTCAGCGCCCCTGACTCCCAAGTTGTTCAAGGGTCAACTGCACTTACAATGCTATCCTGTTTCATATTTTATTGTCCATAAGATGGAAAGTAGACACATGTTGTAAAATTTTTGTGCCATAATTTCACTTTTTTCCCTTTTTGATAATGCCATGATATTTCCATAATTCAGAGAGAATTGTGGACTACGTGAATGTCCTGCTACACCACAACGCATGCCTAATCCTTCAGAGACCTCACTCTTTCTTTCCCTGGTCTCACATCTATCGTGATGAGATGATGCGGTGATGGGCAAGAATCCTGTCTGAAGTTCTTAGCTTGAATTGAGCTCTCCTCATTCGGGCTCAGACAGCTTTCCTGGCTTCTTGGCCCACAGGCCCCATACACTGCATGCCCTGGCTACTCTGATGCCTTATGCTCCTACTGTCCTATTGTCACTCCTTACTTTCTCTCCACCTTGGGATATTCTTCCCCAAATCATGCCATGAAATCTCCCTCATCCTCCACCTCTCTCCAGACACACTTTCCTGGTGTTCAATTTTCAGATAATTGTTTCTTTCAGTTACTTAGATTCCTGCCTTATTTACCCATCTGTATGTGGAATCAGATCCGTCACTTTGCTGCCCGCTCTGCTCCCACTCACCCTTGGATCCTGACCAATGCATCCTACTATCAGGTCCCATGAGCCTTGAAAGGTAAACCTTACAGACCCTCAGTCTTCAAGCATCCCTTCATTCATCTGACAAATATTTCCTTCGTGCCTAATATGTGCAAGGACTTCTGTAAGTTGAGGCTGACTCAGGAATATCTTACCCTGTGCTTTTGGTCAGCTTTTTGCTTGGTCTCCTCTTCTTGGCTCTGAATTCCTGGCCTGTACCTCATCCCTCATACCTCATACCTATGCCTCAGGACCTGGGCATTGGACTTATCTTCCTGACATCGCAGAGCTGAATTCCACTATCCTCTCCAGTTCCTCATGATCACTTTCTGCTCCTGGACTTGGCCCCACCGAGCCCTATTCCTGAGTCAACACTAGATGGTTCCCCAGCAGGCCTGCAACTCTCCGTCCCTCCATTGCTGCCCTGCCATGCAACAGTCATTTGTTTCTAGATCCACAGTATGTGGGTCTTTTACTGAAAACTAACAACAAAAAATTAAATTAAAAAATCCTTGAGAGGAGGCAATTAATCTATTAGTCTAGTGTTTTTCCAACTGTGTATTGTACAGCAGAAGCTCTGTTCCTTTCTATTTTGTCTCAGTAAGGTTGCATGATTATATTTCCTGACTTTGACTTTCAACTATTCCTGAGCCTCTTTGGCTTAGCAAATGATTACGTTTGAGCCAAGCTGAGGCTGTCTCAGAGAGTAACTGCGCATTTCTCAACAAGCCAGTGGGGCACTTTGTTCTCTTTGTTCCTCTTAAGTAATTAACACCTGCTCGTTCTGCAGCTCATACAGTCATGAAATGTTGAGACAGAAGCAGGGGAGGGAAAGATCACCTCACCCCACTTTCCATCCTGTGTCATAATTCAGCCTATAGGGAGGCTGATGGTGACAGAGATTATTTACGTCACAAGGAAGTTCCTTTTCTGGAAGTGTACTTTTGTGTGTCTGTGTGTGTGTGTGTGTGTCTGACTGAGTCTCTCTCTGTTGCCCAGGCTGGAGTGCAATGGCACAATCTCGGCTCACTGCAACCCCAACCTCCGCCTCCCAGGTTCAAGCAATTCTCCTGCCTTAGCCTCCCAAGTAGCTGAGATTACAGGTACCCACCACCACGCCCAGGTAATTTTTTATATTTTTAGTAGAGACAGAGTTTCACCATGTTGGCCAAGCTGGTCTCAAACTCCTGACCTCAGGTGATCCACCTGCCTCAGCCTCCCAAAGTGCTGGGATTACAGGAGTGCACCACCGCGTTTGGCCGGAAGTATACTTTTTCAACCTTTCTACTTGTGGTGGGTTAAATTGGAGCATTGAGCAAGGGACAAATGCCCTGAATGTTCTTAACCCGCCAGTCTTCCTCTGTCCGGGGCTCATTGTCACTGATGGAGGGCAAAGCAGTGGTCCAGGCAGCCACAGCAGCCCAGCCAGCCCTGTGGGGCCAAAATGGTACATCCAGGCCACCTTGTCCTTCTGTTATAGTGAACCAAGTGATAAATCCCAGGACTTTTCTCCCAACCATCTTACTACTTTTAGAGGTTGTAAAAAATGTCAGTTTTCCATAAGATGTCCTTCCGGTACAGGAATGATAATTATTATCATAAGTACCAAATAATATAACATATGTAAAGTGCCTGGCTGTTCTGTACGGTTAAATAAATGATCCTGGTATGATTTCACAAATCACTCAGTTTATTGCCATACAAAGAGATATTTTTTCTTTTGGGTCACAATGCTTAAACGTGAACACATCTCACAGGGAATACCCTCAATTAGATGAAGTCCATTTACCACATAGTGGGTGAGCTTCAAACTTATTAAAGTCAAATTGCTCAAGTGGGATGGAATCAGGCCTCTGTGGAAAGGAGAGTCTAATCAAAGATTGAGGTGTACCTTTACACAAGCCGTTCTCAGAAGAGATGGCATCCAATGCAGCAAAGATCTGTGACTACTAGAAGGCACCTGGAAGCTGGCTTACTTTGTTTTGTCAGAGAAGTGGCTAGTGGAGTGCAGCCTAAGCTCTCAGAGTATCTGTGAAACTCTGGAGTTTCTATGTATTTGAAGTTCAGCAGTTGACATGTGCGGTCTCATAATGTGTGATGTCACATTCTCAAGACAGCAGGAAAACCCTCCGAGTTCTCCTCACAGCAAAACATGTCACTCACGTAGCAAACTACAAAAGTGGAATCATTTCAAGGCTCCATAATACTGGCACAGTATCTGGCACAGAGCGGGCATTTGAGAGGCACTGGGTTTGCAACAAATATTTTAAGAGATCTAGATATCGGCCTTTGGTTTTTTCTCTTCTCTAGCTGTTATCCAAACCTAATTAGTGTCCCCTTATGACAGGGATTGGTAAGCAATTCTTCCTCATATTCTAGCATAAACTATACATGTGAACATAGCCTCATCCACCCCCTCAGGCATAAACTGTAAATAAACGAAGTTCTACTTTTGGCTTGTAAAATGTATACCCTTTGTCATATCTTTATTTTGAAAAAATATAAAATTTTTCATTTATAAATAAATGAAAGAAATAAATGAAATATTTATTTCCCTAGATTTTCAAGAAATAATACCTTAATTTGAATTACAGCAGGGAATTAAAATTTTTGCTTCTTAAATAGTCCAAAGAGAACAGCTTGACTAATATCATATCTTCAAAGATTGTCATGTGGAGATTTGCCTTGGCTTTTTAGAAGATGGATATATAACTGTTCAGGTGTCTCTAAATGACCAAAATGTCCAAAAGATGCCAAAGAATAAGAATGAAGAGCATGTGAGAAGGCATCTGAAGTATAAGGAAGCATTTAGCCGGGCGTGGTGGCTCATGCCTGTAATCCCAGCACTTTGGGAGGCTGAGGCAGGCGGATCACAAGATCAGGAGATTGAGACCATCTTGGCTAACACGGTGAAACCCCGTCTCTACTAAAAATACAAAAAAAAAAAAAATTAGCCGGGCCTGGTGGCGGGTGCCTGTAGTCCCAGCTACTTGGGAGGCTGAGGCAGGAGAATGGCGTGAACCTGGGAGGCGGAGCTTGCAGTGAGCCAAGATAGCGCCACTGCACTCCAACCTGGGCGACAAAGCAAGATTCCATCTCAAAAAAAAAAAAAAAAAAAGGAAGCATTTAAATGACTGTGTTTACAATCTTAAATCAACTCTATGAAGTAATAAAAAGTGAAAGTTGCATTGACACACACATATATACATACATATATATATATATACTTTTTTTTTTTTTGAGACCGAGTTTCACTCTTGTTACCCAGGCTGGAGTGCAATGGTACGATCTCTACCTCCCGGTTCAAGCTATTTTCCTGCCTCAGCCTCCTGAGTACCTGGGACTACAGGCGCACGCCACCATGCCCAGCTAATTTTTGTATTTTTAGTAGAGATGGGGTTTCACCATCTTGGCCAGGATGGTCTCAATCTCCTGACCCCGTGATCCACCCACCTCAGCCTCCCAAAGAGCTGGGATTACAGGCGTGAGCCATTGCGCCTGGCCCAGTTAAAATATTTTACTCCAGGATTACAAGAATGGTAAATTTCTTTATTCAAACTTGTAGTGGGTGAGCTCTTTTAATAGAAGATTTCATTTTAGTCTTCATCTTTCTTCACAGTGATACCTTAGTTTGTACAACAGTGTACAATTTTCAAAGATACCATCATAAACCCTTAGGCCTTTTAGAAATCTTACCAAGTCAGGCTGTTTGACTCCCAATCTGGTACTTGAGCCTCTTAAATGCATCCAGCATCCGGATGCTCACTCCTGGTGCCTCTGGCAATCCCACACCTCCCACAATGGGGAGTCTGTTTCCTTCTAACGCAGCTCATTCCACATTTATGGCTCTGTACCTCAGAGTCATCTGTAAATATTTTACTCCTACAATACCGAACTGTACATTGTATTCCTGTTAAGATGTTTATAAGACTGATATTGAAACGGGAAAAGTTCTCTTTCCCCCCTCAGATGGCATGGGATGGGGGTGTGGCTCACTTCTTCAGTGCTCAGACCTCTAGGGGATCATACAGATGGGCAGGCTCTGGGGCTCCAACCCCACAGCAGTGTCTGGGGGTGAATGCTTACAGCTCCCGAAGCCCCAGTGGGCGTGTGTTACAGGATGCTCTTTTAGTTTAGCTGTCCATAGGCAGCTTGTGTTAGTCAGCTCAATTAGACCCTCTACCTTATCACAAGGACAAAGGGCTTTCTGTATCCCTGGGTTCTTGTGTTGGCGTACCAGAAAAATCAGATCACAGGTGGCCTTGGAGAATGAGTGCAAGGTTTCATTGAGTGGAAGTAGCTCTCAGCAGATGGGGGAGCCAGAAGGGAGACAGTTTTCCCCTAGAGTAGGGCCCTTGGTGGCCCAGGCTCTCCTCCGACTGCCCCAGCCAAATTCCACGTCCTTCTGCTTCTGCCAGTCGGTGGCCTGCTGGTGGCTATTGGTGCATTCCTCTCAACGTTCAGCTGCCTGTGTGTTCCTCCACTGATGTGTTCCTCTGGAAGTCCAGCTGCCTGTGCGTCTGCCTACTGGGATGGGGGCGGGGGGGGCAGTGTTTATAGGCACAGGATGGGCATATGGCAGGCCAGGGTGGTCTTGGGCAATGCAACATTTGGGCAGGAAATGCCTATCCTCACCGAGGTCCGTGGGGATGGAGGCTTAGCCAGGGACCACGCCCTACTCTACCCAGCACTTCCCTTCCCAGCTTCAGTATCATTTAAAGGGACCATACTCTTTCCTTCCCAGCACTTTGGTACCAAAATTAATATTTTAAATGAACAACATAGAAATTTCATTCCAACCTGTATCATTTTTCAAAATAATAAAATGCAACCCAAATTTAGTCATTATGCAAGAAATGTTCTCTAAGGATGAGAAAGTGAAGTTTAAACAATGCCAACTGATGCCCAACTATCCCTCAACAGCTGAATCACAAAGCTGAAACCAGAACTCAAATCTGCTATTTCCTAGTAACTCTGTTCAATAACATCTCATTTTCAACCAACAGGCCTCCAACTTCCTCATAAGACAATATACACATCAAATGATGAGACTAGTTACAACTAGTGTGGTCTTTTCCTCATTGATGTGGCTAGAGATTTTGACTCCAGAGAAAGCCTAGACTTCAGCATCTTGTCTCTAAGACAAATCAGATTTTAAAACTTAACGGTTATTTTCGTAAAACAAGCAATAGACTCAGCCTGGTTTAAAATTCAGTACATCACCAGATGTTTCTTTCACCAAAGAGAATCACAGGCATTGTGTAGGAATGACACCTGCCAATTCTTAGAATGTCTGATTTCAATAGTACATTTTTAGCTGAATGGCAATCATGGAAATATAAGCTGCATTTGGTTCTCCAAGATTCCAGCATTTGGAGCTAGGTACTGTTGCTTTAAATATTATATAAGCATTGAAATTTACATGGCTACCAGCAGTAGTATGAATTAGCCTCTCTGAATCATGAATATCCTTAAAACAAAGCTATGAGCAAAAGGTTAGCAATTTCTTTTGACCACAATGGTCCCAGAATATTTTTCCTAGGCACTTTTTATTTACCATTAATTATCAAATTACTTTAAATTGGCAGTATTTTTAAAGACACTATATAATTATTTGTCTCATATATCAGCAGGTGCTCACATTACTCAGAGTTTTTCAGTCATGGGAAAGTTAATTATAATAACCTTACTTATTTCTCTGCAACAGAAAAAAATGGGCCCTGAAAAATACCACTAGGGGCTTAATGTTTGACACACAGATAAAAATGAGCAGAGGTTTTTTTGTAATCCACTGCATTAAATCACATAATTGGACAGAAAAGATTTAGGTGCAATTTGTTTTTGTAATTGTATTCTAAGTGTTATAATTTTTAATTATACACAGAGAGTTCAATGTTCGTTCCTTGAATTTTTAAGCCGCAATTTTTCTTTTCTACCTGCAGCTCCTTTGTTCGGGCTTGCTTCTTTTTTGACAAGGATTATTTGAATTCCTAACTCAACAATAAATTCACAGCTTCCTCAGCTTTACTTGTGCAATGGTAAGATGAAAAACATATAGCTTGGTAAATACAGCACAACTCTGGAAAAAAAGTAATAATCATTTTCTCTGATTAAGAAATTTTTTGAGAATGGTATAAGGTTGTTCCTTTCTATCCTTTCTTCTTTAGGCAAAGATCAGCTGCCTTTGATGTCTGACACAATCACATGCATATAATGTGACAGTCACCAATTCTGTACTTTTCCAGACGTCAGTCCGTACTCCCTTGCCTTCACCTTAGTACAGCAGGAAGCCCACAGCCATGCTGTGAATGGCTGACATGGTAGTGGTTGTCCCTCTGCACCCCACTGTATGGTTCCCTAGCTTGACTTGCCCAGAAATGTGTCTGAGACTGAGTAGCAGCTGATGTACAGGATCCAACTCACATCAGACTGATCTGGATGAAAACCCAAATAGGCAATCACACTTTCTAGTAGGAAATCTTGCTGGGGCATCAACATTAAGATCTGAAAGTATAGCCGGGTGCGGTGGCTCACACCTGTAATCCCAGCACTTTGGGAGGCCGAGACAGGGAGATCATGAGGTCAGGAGTTTGAGATCGCCTGGCCAACATGGTGAAAACCCGTTTCTACTAAAAATGCAAAAATTAGCTGGGCGTGGTGGTGAGCACCTGTAATCCCAGCTACTCAGGAGGCTAAGGCAGGAGAATCATTTGAACTTGGGAGGTGGAGGTTGCTGTGAGCCAAGATTGTGCCACTGCACTCCAGCCTGGGCGACATGAGCAAAACTCCGTCTCAAAAAAAAAAAAAAAAAATCTGGGCCGGGCGCGGTGGCTCAAGCCTGTAATCCCAGTGCTTTGGGAGGCCGAGGCGGGCAGATCACAAGGTCAGGAGATTGAGACCATCCTGGCTAACACGGTGAAACCCCGTCTCTACTAAAAATACAAAAAATTAGCCTGACGTGTTGGCGGGCGCCTGTAGTCCCAGCTACTCGGGAGGCTGAGGCAGGAGAATGGCGTGAACCTGGGAGGCGGAGCTTGCAGTGAGCCGAGATAGCACCACTGCACTCCAGCCTGGGGGACACAGCAAGACTCTGTCTCAAAAAAAAAAAAAAAAAAGATCTGAAGATATTTGAGGGAGAATGCATACTAGCAATAGTAGCAATAGCAGCAGCAGCAGTAGTTAACTGACCTAGAGAAAGAAAAGACCAATATCTGGACACACCTTTTAAGGGTTGGGCCCCATTTCCACAGTGAACCTTGGAATGGATTGGTCCTCAGCTTTCTTCATGTCTCTTTTCTCAGACCCTGAGTTGCCTCACTCTTTCTTCTGACCTCAATAAGCATTACTTCCTTTCAAGAAGACTGCCAAATCTGCCCTTAGAAAAGACAAAAACAAACATAATTTAGAAAAATCTTAACTGCAAAAATATGCTTCAACTAGGTATTCAAAGTAGTGAAAAACTAGAGAAAACGTGGTAGGTACAGTGGAAAGAGAACAAGCTTCAGAAAGCCATCTCATTATTTGGAATCACACCCCCTGCTCAGAAACACACCCTGATATGGTTTGGCTCTGTGTCCCCACCCAAATCTCATGCCGAATTGTAATCCCTACATGTTAAGGAAGGGACCTGGTGGGAGGTGATTGGATCATGGGGGCAGGTTCCCCCATGCTGTTCTTGTGATAGTGAGGGAGTTACAGGATTTGATGGTTTTAAAAGTGAATGTTTCCCCTGTGTTTTCTCTCTCTCTCTCTCTCTCTCTGTCTCTCCTGCCACCATGAGAAGATATACCTTGCTTCCCCTTCACCTTCCACCATGATTGTAAGTTTCCTCAGATCTCTCCAACCATGCAGAACTGTGAGTCAATTAAGCCTCCTCTCTATAAATTACCCAATCTCAGGTAGTATCTTTATAGCAGTGTCAGAACAGACTAATACAGAGGACTGGAGGCTGAGGCAGGAGAATTGCTTGAGGTTAGGAGTTCAAGATCAGCCTGGGCAACATAGTAAGAGCCTGTATCTACAAACAATATGAAAATTAGCCGGGCATAGTGGTGTGCACCTATAGTCTCAACTACTGAGGAGGCTGAGGCAGGAGGATCACTTGAGCCCATGAGTTTGAAGCCACAGTGAGCTGTGAACGTGCCACTGCACTCTGGCCTGGGCAACAGGGCAAGATCCTGTCTCAAATATATATATATATATATATGTTTATCTGGTCTTTTCCCCCAGTTCTTAACACAGAGCTTTAAAACTCCTTGGAATTTCCTGAGTGATGCAAGTAACTTTGTTATGCTAAGGAGGTGATTATTGGTGGGTCCCTGGATAGCTTCAGGAGGGGGAGCTGGTCCTAGAGAGACCACGTGTGTATTAGAGAGCTCGGACTTTCAGCCACCTAACCTTTGGGAAGAAGAGCTGGAGATTGAGTTCAATCATGTGGCCAATGGTTTAATAAAACCCCAAAAAAACTCTGTGCATCAAGGCTCAGAGGAGCCTCTTGGTTGGTGAACTGATGATGTGCAAGGAGGGCAGTTCTCTGAGGACAGGGCGTGGAAGTTCTGCCTCTGGCTCTGTGCTTATTCCTTGTAAAAAGAAAATAAAATCTTTGGACTCCACACTTGATATGCCAAAGAAAAAAGTTAAGCTTGAGAACTCAGATGAAACAAACAAAAACTGCCTCCTTTTGTCCTCAGAGAGCTGTGATTCCACATGCTTACTTTACCTGATTTAAATGTAGATCTACCAAGAGCAAGATGCATGCATAACTGACTTTCCCCCACTTCTGTCTTTGGACAGGTAAAATGTGCATTCGATGAGCATTAATCAAAACCTCACAAGAATGTAGCCACTGGCCTCATTGCCTATCTTCCCCTTTCTAGTTTCTTTCATCTTTCCCCTCCTACCCAATCTTTCCTGTTTAAATATTGAAGTCCTCAAAACCCTCTTTGGAAAAGGCACAGGCCACAGATCCTATTGTGATTTGTGTTTCTTTTTCCTGGATGCACCTTCAGCCTTGGCAAAATAAACCTCTATACTGATTGATATCTGTCTCAGATACTTTTTGGTTTACACCCTTATAATTAAACTGTAAGAGGCCAGGCACAGTGGTTCACGCCTGTAATCCCAGCACTTTGGCAGGCCAAGGCAGGCGAATCACAAAGTCATGAGATAGAGACCATCCTGGCCAACATGGTGAAACCTCATCTCTACTAAAAATACAAAAATTAGCTCGGTGTGGTGTCATGTGCCTGTAGTCCCAGCTACTTGGGAGGCTGGGGCAGGAAAATCACTTGAACCTGGGAGGCGGAATTGCAGTGAGCTGACATTGTCCCACTACACTCCAGCCTGGTGACACAGCGAGACTCCGTCTCAAACAAACAAACAAACAAACAAAAACTGTAAGAGTAAGTATAATGCTTTTCTGGGTTCTGTGAGGCATTCCTGTGAATTATCCAAACTGAAGGGCTCATCAGTCAGAAGTGTGGGGGATCCGGGGGGGCCTGGAACTTGCTGCTGGCCTCTGAGGTGACGGCTATCTTATGGAAGACTTAACCCTTCATTGCAGGGTCTGACGCTAGCTCTGGATCGTTAGTGTCAGAATTTAATTGCACCACCCCCAGTTCGTGTGGAAAAGGAGCTAGAACAATCATACCTGGCTTTAATTATGATATAAACCTCATTCAAAATCACCAAAGTTCAGACAAATTCTGTTTCCCCACATTGTCATTGAAAATCTCTGCATGGGTCCAGATTACAAGTCAGGGTGTAAGTCAGGGATCTCCAGCAAAGATAAATGAGAGAGACATCTCCAACAGGGCAGGGAGGTCTGCATTCAAGGCAAATGTGGACCCTCAGTTTTTCATAGTGTAACAGAAGGCCACAGAGTGGCTTTTGAAATACTCATGTGTTACAAAGCCAAAAAATTGACTCTTACGACAGAATATCCAGGCCAGTGAGCAGGCTTGTTCTTATTCCCAGTGGACAGGCTCGGGGTGCAAAACAGCCTAGCAACATGTAGATTTCCTTGCAAAAGACAAGGGCACAGCCAGATCTCTGTCCTCAGGAGGGAGCCAGACCTGAGAGGTGCTCCTTTTTTAGATGTGCAAAAGAAACAACAATCTGACTTCCCAATAATAGGGGAAGTTAATTAAATTATAAGACATCATCTAAAGTTAAATTATAAGATGTCATCTAAAGAACACTATGTAGCCATTACCAATCATGTTGCAAAAGTGAAATCCTGTGGAAAGCTATTCACCATTGATTAGGTAGAAAAACCCTAGTGAGTGAACAGTGCTTTCGAATGAGCCCTGGAGGATGGGGTAGCCCAAACCCTGTCACACAATCTCTTTCCCTCATTCCAGCACATTCTTCAGGCAGCCCTCCTGTGGCCTCCCAGTCACCATTCCCAGTCTCCAAAATGCTAGTCTTTTCCAGGTCCTCTTCTCTCTACTAGAAGAATGATAAAAGGAAGGAAAGCAGGGAAGGAGTGGGAGATAATTGGTCTTGCTTTCTAAGCCTTCATCTAGGTAACCTGCTTCCTCAATATACTTATGACTGAGGAGCTCCAGGGAGCTGGAATGTTTATCAGTCCAGGTAAGATGCTTGATTTTAACTTGAGCCAAGTGAGGGATTCATTTATTCAATGAACGGAAATTGGGCATCTACGAAGTACCAAAGAATGAGAGGAGGGCAAAGAATACAGACATAGAAAAGGCAGTCCAGCCTTCCAGTGAGCAAGGTGACAGCAGCATGATCCCATGCATTAGCAACTTTAGAGCAAGAAGCAAGCAGCTGTCTGCAGAAGTAAGGAAAAACTTTGCAGAGGCGACAAAGTCCCATAGGATCTGAAAGGTGGAGCAGGAATGTCGTGCAGGAAAGGGCGAATGGAAATTTCAGGGAGGAAAATCACAAAATGCAATGCGAGGCTCAGCCTGCTTTGGAAACAGGGAGATGTCCAGTGTACGTGGAGTATAAAAAGTGGGTGGATGCGTGTCTTCTTCCCAGCACTTCACTCATTATTTTTAAATCACTGGTTCTTCTCTCTACCCCTTCAGACTGCAAATTTCCTAGCAGTGTCTTACCCATCTTTATTTTCCCTGTGCCTTGCATACATTAGGTATGCAATAGTACTTATTGACCTGAACTTAGGCAAGAAGTAAGTGGGGTTGGATGTGAGGGGCTCTGTGACATGTGGAGTTTGGACTTCATCTTATACACACTTAGAGAGAGGTTGGAGGCTCTGCTGAAGACTTTGCTAGGGTGAAGGAAGTACATCTGTCTTTTAGAGGGAAAATCTGCTGGATCTGTGTGTGTGTATTGGGGACTGCAGGAAACAACTACAGTAGTGAGGGATCGGAGGCAGGAAGGACAGCAATGGAACTGTGATGATTTCACAGGTTTAGGATATATATGCCACAGAAGCAATAGTTTCTGGTGACCAATGCACTACTAAGAAGTTGTAGTCAAAACTAACTCTATGAAAAATGGGTGGCTGCAGGCATATACCATGACTGGGAACAGAGAAGGCGGATACATTTTATGCTTGAGGGGATTAACCTAAATTTTGGATTAACCTAAATTTGCTTTGATGTCTATAGTTCTTAGAGGAAGCAATCAGGAGGCAACTGAAAATCTGGGTCTGGGACATGATAGAAAATGTAAGCCATGCAGATTTGATAGAAGTCCTGATAGAACTCGGAAAGAGGACTAAGGACATGATCAGGGAGCCACATTAAGGGTTAGGCCAAGGAGGGTGGACAGGAGGAGAAAAAAGGTGATCGAGTGTGCATGTGGAGGGAGCTCTGAAAGCCATCAGGCCATTGTGAAGCTCAGCAGAAGGGGTTTCATAATAATTGTGTAATGAGTTGCCAAGTGTATGAGGAACTGCAGACTGTCATGAAGAAAGTTATAGTAAACCAATCTCTGCATGATGTGTTGCTGCAGGAAGATGGTCCTGACTTTCCAGAATCCCGAAGGCTCTGCTTTGCCTTTCTGCATCTAACTTTCCTGCCTCTGCCTCCATCTTCTACAAGCCCAGGCTTGGAAGCAGAATCACAAGGAAATTGCTGCAATTCCACAGTACAGAAAAGCTTCAAAGGAAAGCCACATCTCTCAGATCTAGGGATAAGATGGGAAAATGCATCCACTCTTTGCTCTTTGCAGCAGCTCTTCCTGTACCTGGCTAGTTCCATTTTGATGCTCCAGTATTTGTCACCCTGAGCTGAAACAACATGAAACAAACTCATTTTGAGGAATGTTTCCTTCTGTGCATTTTCTTTTGCTCATGCAGAGTAGTTTAGATCCTTTGGGTGCAAAAAAAGATAAGCCACTTGTGACAGAGTAACATTTTGAAGATAAATTACTTGGCCCACCACCCGTATTTCACAATCATTTACTCGTGTACTTCCAGCTCTTTGCTATTTAGTAAGCACAGCCCAAAATCGCAGTGCTCTGAAAAGTAAATTCTGCCTTATTTCTAAATTTATATATATCCATCTACTATAAGTAATAAGACTCTATAATAAGTTTAGCACAGACTCGTTCTAATTTAAATATGAGCATAAAATTTCCTTTAACATATTAGGTAATATTTTTGAAAGTTTTAATATTTTTAACTATGTTATTATGAAAGTAACTTCATATTTCAGTTACAACAGTTTAGGAAAAAGGAAAAGAACTGTTACTTCAGAAAAGAATGAAGGCTGTCTGAGTAATAATGCTGTCATACTTTGAAATTCAAAGAAGTGTCTTTGCTATCTTTATCAGAAAGAGAAAATGCCACCTTATTTTGAAAATTATTCAGAACTTATTGAAAACAACCAAGTAGATGGCTTTTCTATAATAAAACAGATTCTACTGATAGACTTTTAGGAGAGAAGGATTATAACCCTTCAAAACTGTGTGACTTCTAGTGACACACACATTTGTTTTCACAACTACTTTTAACATAAACCTATATTCATGACCTTGGATAGAACAGAGGAAAAACAAGAAAAAGCATGCACACATATTTCTTTACATTAATCAGATGTTAACATTAAAGCCATGTTTTATTTCTAATTAAAAGCAGCTCCAAGAGAAAAAAAAAAAGTAAACAACAACACAACAGAAAACTTAGCATTCTCTTTATGCAGTGCAGGACATAATATTGGAAAATCAGTCCTTCTACTTAGCCACACTTAATGTCAAAATCAAGTGGGGATGGGACCAATTATTTCTACAAAAAGAAGCCTTTAAAAGAAAAGTAAGGTAGCTAAAAGATTTACAGTCTCTTCAATGGTGACCCAAATCATGTTATTCTCAGAGTGCAAAGGGCTTCAACATATTTGCAGCTGCTGTTTTCTCTGCCAGGAATGCTTGTCCTTTGGTTCTTCCCATTTCTAGATTCTTCTCACCCTTTGCAATGAGATCTACATCTACAGAGAGGCCTTCCTGAATCACCTTACCTACATTGCATCTGAAACAAGTTCTTGTCTCCTGGAATCCTGTTAGTGTCTTCTATTGCACTAATCTGAATCTGTCATCATCTCTGTCTTTATCTAATTTTTCTCTTGTTTCCTAGCATTTTATTTGTCTCCCTCCATAAAATGTTAGCTCATCCAGGACATGAGCTGGCTCAGTCTTACTGTTAAGACCCTCAGGGCCTGGAGCAGGGCCTGGCACAGAGTAGGCAGGCACTCAAACTTATGGGCTCTACTGAAGTTGTAGTCATCACTGTAAAAGAATATTTCATGTATTTTACCAAGCAGATAGGTCTTCTGTGCTCAGTTTCAGACCCTGGAGGTCCATGCTCCTGCCCAAGCTGTGTCTCATCTCTGTGGGTGGAGCCCAGTTGGCAGGAAATGTTTCTCCAGAAGCTGAAAAGCTGCCTAGTAAAGGCCTTTCCTAAAATGGTCTGCATTTGGGACCAGGAAGACAGAAGACTCCTCAAGAAGAGAACTGGAACCTTAACCCACTTCAGACTTCTTCATGTCTGAAGCTTATTTCCACCATCCCATTGAGAACTAAAGAAGCGAGCTCCTTGGAGAATCGGCTCCCACCTGGACCTTCTGTTTATCCTTCCAATAGTAGCTGCATTCATCCTTCCCAGCTAATGACACTTCCAGCCTTTCGTGTTTCAAAGTATCACGGACTTTGCAAAAGATATCAGGTTTCTATGGAGCAGATAGTACTTTTAACAATTGCCATGTGCATTATTATTTCCTCCTAAGGCATACTTAGACATCAGTGCATGCTACAGCAAGGCAACTTATCTCACCCTCACCAAGGTATGAACTTCGGAATTTGAACTTGTTCCTTTGGGGTAAGTTGTATCACCAGCACTCACTAACAGACTGTATTTTCCAGTGAGGTTTCATTCAGTTTCGGATATTCTGCACTTTCAGTGACAAAATTTTAAAGAAAAGGAGACAAAATGGAACACAAATTCAATATGACTATTGTCATCCTTCCCTCCCAGGAAGTGTAGGAATCATCCAAAGTGGTACAAGAGCAGCGCTTCTAAACTGACTTCACATGGAAAATAACGCGACTACTAAAACTGATAACAATAGCAGTCCATGCCGTTTGACAGGGGTGTGTAGGAGAGGTGGTGAGCAAGCTGAAATCCCTTCAGGTATTTGCAGAACTTCTGAGCAAAAGCTAAAGCTAAAATTAACATTAAATATGCAAAGTATTTTTAACCCAACATAAATTAACAATGTTCCTATTTCAATTCTATTGCTCTTGGGATGACTATGTCCTTTGGAAAATGTTTAAATAACTTAAGATTTCCGTCATGAGTTTACTATTTCAAAACTTATTTTTTTAACTGTAAGATACCTTTTTATGTCACCAGGAGTGTTACCAGCTAGCTGCCAAAACCTGGTTGAAGTTCTCCCACTTTATATTGTAAATGATTACATAGTTTATTAGTAATTGTGTCCCCTGTCCACCCACTGGTCCATCTGGATGGGAAAATTTTCAAAATAAACTTCATAAGAAAATGATAAGAAAAATGTGGTCACTGGTATCATGAGGAACTTCCAGACAGCTCAGCACAGAAAAGTTGGTTTTAAAGTCCTCGAAAACGTTACTGGTAATGAGCTTCCACTCCTTTGGAGTAGTCTTTGTCCATAGATACACCACAGAGTAAGGTTATAAAAATAAAAGTTGTTTCAGGAAATTTCCCATTGCTTTATTACATGATCAATGAGAGTAAAGAGAAATGGAAGCTGAAGGGATAGGAATGAGGGACCTGCTGGGAGAGTGATCACAATATCCAAAGGAAATTTAAAATGCCTGTTGAAAGCGACACACTGACTCAGCATTGTCACTAACACAGAATCACCACAATAAAACTGCCCTGCCTTGTGGCTCCTGGCACCTCATGTCTCTTTAGGTTAAGCAGAGAGAGGCCTGTGTTGCTTTGGAACAAGGTGCAGCCTCCCCCTAAGCTACAGAGAGGCTCTGAGCAAGGACCAGCCCCCAGGGTGCAGCCTTGCCCACCCTCCACAGGCTCCAGAGCAGATGGGGTGGCTCTAGAGAGCAAATGGTCAAAACTTCTAGCGCTAAATAGAGCTTTAACATATCTCAGATACTAGCAAAATAGAGAAGCCTCAGATGGCTTTAGGTCTGGAAGTGTGTTGCTAAAAATGCTAAAAATTTAACAACCTTTTATAAATCCTTAAGAGATCTTTTTCAGTTTTGTGAAGCATCATTAATTGCCCATGTGTTTCAACTTGCAGACAGGCAAGAATTTGGCTTTGTATGTTTAAAAATATGTACATCTTGGTTCATAATGATGATTTATTTCCAAAATGGTGACTCATACTAGGATTACATATAAAACATCATATGTGGGCCTTATATGAAATAATGTATAGGTATAGTATATTAATTATCCTGACATAACATGGGCAGAGATTTGTATTAATTTATTTCTACTTCATCTAATCAATATTTTACTTAAGTCTAAAACCTTATATATATATTGACTTATGTATCATCATATATATAAACATTGTATCTATTGAACTGAGCAATCTGTAGTTTATTTTAAATTCTGATATGTTAAAGATGTGGAGAACTACATGAAATCATAGGAAATTTTTCATTCAAATAAAAATTGCAAAGAGCCATTCCTGAATGGCAACCTGGTTTTAGCTGCAAAGACGGAAAGTGATGAGACCCCGAAAATCTAAGTTGTGCAAAATGTCAACTTATGCCTAGATGGCTAAACTGAGGGTTCACTGTCTGGACTTAACAGAGAACATGTTTGCAGAGAAAGAAAATGGAGGCCGGGTGCAGTGGCTAATGCCTGTAATCCCAGCACTTTGGGAGGCTGAGGCGGGTGGATCACCTGAGGTCAGGAGTTTGAGACCAGCCTGGCCAATGTGATGAAACCCTGTCTCTACTAAAAATACAAAAATTAGCTGGTCGTGGTGGAGTGCGCCTGTAATCCCAGCTACTCAGGAGGCTGAGACAGGAGAATCACTTGAACACGGGAGGCAGAAGTTGCAGTGAGTGGAGATCATGCCACTGCACTCCCGCCTGGGAGACAAAGCAAGACTCCGTCTGAAAAAAAAAAAAAGAAAGAAAGAAAAGAAAAGAAACAGGAAACTAGTTATTATCATCAGGAAAGTCAAATGATGAAACAAGTAGAAATGAGAATCTGTAGATAAAAATTACAGATTCACATAGCATCAATTCTAATTTCAAGTTTGATTGTCTGGTCCCAGTAGGCTCTATCTATAGTTCAGTTACGATCAATGCTGTATTGATGTTGACAAAATCTGAAAAAGATGCTTCAATGAATGCTTAAGTTAAATAGGTCTCAAACAAAATAAGGAAAAGGAAAAGAAGAAAGAAGAAGGAGGAGGAGGAGAGGAGGAGGAGAAGGAGGAGAAGGAGTGGGAGGAGGAGGGGAAAAGAGGAGGAGGGAGAATCAAGTTATCTGTTTCATTAAAGCCATCTCAAGCAGCAAACTTTTGACTACATTGTCATCACTATACTAGAAATAGACTGTGTCTATACACTAAGTATACTGTAGCAGGTTTCCATTACAAGCCAGCCTCCAAGACCACTGACTTAATTTTCTGCTATTTAGAGTCATGCATAATTTAAATTGATGAAATAGTTTTCTAATGCTCTATTCCTATCCCAAATGTAATATACCTTTATATTCCTTGTCAAATCTTAAGAAATAGTAGCACTAAGGATGCAAAGTTGCTGAAAGTGCATCAAGGCAAGAAACAAATTCCTCTTCCCTTTATTCCACAAACACTGTCCTCACCGACCTGAGGTTTCCAGCAAGGGAACTGTATACCAAGCAAGCACAGGAATTGTCCCTGGTGTTCAGGATTTACAATCCAAGAAACAGCATGTTAGCAAAAGTACTCCCCTAAAAAGTCATCTTGGCCTGTTTTGATTAAGTCTATGTCCTTTTTTATTTATAGTAGAAGAGGTGCCGGACAACTCTTATGAAAGCATACTGTATCTCTTGCCTTCTAAAGGATGTGCAATTGTTTCCTACCCGTGGATCTTGTTTCTAAATTAACATTTATGGTCCTCCATAATCTGTCTCTGCTTTCTTCTGCCCATATTTATCTTCCCGTACTTCTCAAAATGAATCCTAAGTTCTAGCCAGGACAATCTTCTGTTTTTCCTACTTACTCTTGTTCTTTTTTTTTTTTTCTTTTTTGAGACGGGGTCTTGCTGTGTTGCCCAGGCTGGAGTGCAGTGGCATGATCTCAGCTCACTGCAATCTCTGCCTCCTGGGTTCAAGGGATTCTCCTGCCTCAGCCTCCCAAGTAGCTAGGATTACAGGCTACACCTGGCTAATTTTTGTATTTTTAGTAGAGATAGGGTCTCACCATGTTGGGCAGGACATCCAGTGATGTGCAGTCTGGGACTAGGATGGCAGTTCCATGACGTTGCGAGAGCCCAGGTCCTCCGATTGTTCTGACCAAGCACCCTGAGGAAGTGGCTTTTGTCCTCACAGTGTCCTCATGGTTGTAATCCACCTGATACTCCTCCTATGTCCCATACACAGGCATGGAGGACGAGCCAGTGGCCAAAAACTTCCTTCTCCAAGGCTTTGCCTTTTAATTAGAGAAGAGAACCTTTCCCAGGAACTTCTACCTACATATTATTGGCAAGGACTGCTTGCCCTGCTGCCTGCCTTAAGCTACACACAAAAGCTGGGAGATTGAATATTCAGCTTCCCAGTGTCTAAGACAAGGGAAGACAAGGGGCTGGGAGATTGAGATGCATGTTGAATAAGCCAACCTATAGTATTTGCTGTACCTTCACAGTCAGCTTATAAACCTATACATTTATCAAAGAATTCACCCTAAATCTACCCTTGAAAAAACTGCATTAACTGTGGATATTCACAAGGGCATGTCATGGACTCTGCAGGCAATTCCAAAAAAGAAAATGCAAATATAATTTGTATAATAGCAGCAACATTGAAATAATTATTCAGATTCCAAGAGCAACTAGATTAAAATGGACCACATTCATCTAAACAGATGTCTTCTTATATGTTTGGGCTTTAAACCAAGTCAGCATGTCACTGCAGAGTGGCATGTTTACTGTATTATTCCCACAGGATGCATATGCACACATGTGGGTGTCTTGAAAAGGTAGGAAGCTCTTTCAGGGTGGCCTGTGCTCTGTGCCTTTTTGTTACCTCTATTGTACCCAGAAGGGTGCATGATAGAATACACTGAGGTGTACAATTTAACTCACAAATGGACAGGGTGATAGGCAGCCACAAATTTTTGCTGCGCACTTAGGGCATTTTGTTTTGTATTTTTTTGTTTGTCTTTTGTTTTGTTTTGTTTTGTGTTTTTAGACAGAGCCTCGCTCTGTCACCCAGGCTGGAGTGCAGTGGTGAAATCTCGGCTCACTGCAACCTCTGCCTCCCGGATTCCAGCAATTCTCCTGCCTCAGCCTCCCGAGTAGCTGGGATTATAAGCACGTGCCACCACACCTGGCTAACTTTTGTATTTTTTGTAGAGACGGGGGTATCACCATGTTGGCCAGGCTGGTCTTGAACTCCTGACCTCAAGTGATCCACTGGCCTTGGCCTCCCAAAGTGCTGGGATTACAGGTGTGAGCCACTGCACCCGGCCTACTTAGGGCATCTTAATATTATAGTTGCACCTAGCAGACTTCTTATATGTGGTAACCACTCAGTCTTTTCTGTATTGGATAAAGGCAATTCATCTGCCATAGGCTAAACAGGGCTGACCCTTTTTCTGAGAAACTGCTCTAGAAATGTGTGCTAGACACTTCTGACATTTCTCCTTTTCTAGCTATTTGGTTGTCAACTTCTTTGAGTAGGGAATACATATAAGTAAAAATAGAAAGAGCAGCAGCATTGCACAGCCCCACAGGCATCATTCTTATCGGAGCTGACGTGAGGGGCATCTCCGGAGCTGTGCTCTGTATGATCCATGTGGCTGTAGGCAGCAGGCCTTTGGGAATACTGCAAGGGACATGGCCTGTACTGTCCTTATGCATTTAACGATGAACGATGGCTTAGAAAGAAAAAGTATTCTGCAGGATCAAACCTCAATTCAAAGAATGCTTTGCTATTAGATCCGTGGCTAATTAGACCCATTTTAAGCATCATATGGCAAACAAGTGTTCTTTCTCCCTTTGATGAAATAACCTGTAAAGCAGACAAATTTTGGCATTTCTCATTGAGACACCCAGGATGGTGAGGAGGACCAACAACACTGTCCACAGTGCTGCCCTGTGATGTGCAGGATGAATGTCAGATGTCAGATGTGAATTCGGATTTGACTCGAGGTCTCATGAAAGCTAAATGCCACTCAGAACACCAGCTCACCCTTGTGAATTCTGACGTCCGTGTTAGGTACCACTGAAGTTCCCTGGTTTCTACTTTTAGAGGAGTCCAGTTGCAGTATGTAGGTCAAGCAGCTCAAGAGTGTAAACTGCAAAATCTTTGAGGGCTTTTGCGAGCCAGTTCCTGTCACGACGGTAGCTCAAAGTTGGCCATGATGAAACTATTTACACCAAAGAAAACCACAAATCAGTGGGTTTTTTGTTTTGTTTTGTTTTTGAAATGGTTGGAAAACATTTATGAATGCACCACCGATCGTGTGTAAAATGAGAAAGTGGCTGCAGCCTCATTGTTACCTGGGCAGAAACACCCAGGTCACAGTCAAAAAAGCCAGGGTGTGCTAATAGAAAATCATTAAACTCTAGGAAATAGAGTCAAATGACAAGCATTCAGCATCTACAGATATTCTACTCCATGCTGAGTCCTGCAGAGATGAAATAGAAAGCTCAAAGCCAATTCTCTGACTTTAAAGAGCTCTCAACTGACTGACTTCAAACTATTACCATATCCCTCAGAGCAAACACTCAATGAATCCTGGCTGTGTGCCAGATGTCTGTCACCTCATTTCATCCTGAAAACCTGATGGCATGGTTCCTGTTATTAGCCTCATTTTTTAGATGAAGAAATGAAGGCTTAGAGAATCTTAGTCTATCACTCAAGTTTGCACAGGAAGTGAGCAGAGCTGGGGGCCAGCCCCAAGCAGACAGAAGCACCTGATGGTGACCCCCACAACCCAAGAGCACAGTGCGAGTGAGGGTGGGTCCAGGCCAGGGCTGTGTGTGTGGATCAAGGGATAACCCAGTGACACAGGAGGAGGACAGACCCGACCGAGAGGAGGCAGGAAGGGCCGCAGGGATGAAGGCAGAAGAAAAGTACAGAGCTGGGGTGAGCATGGAGTGGATCCCAGGCCATCTCGAGGATCTCCTCCAAATGGGCCTTCAGAGGCAGATGTGACATCACCTCCCCATGAGAAGCTGCCAAGAGGCAATGCTTGGGCAACCAGCTCCTCTACAGTGGATGAAGGAGAGTGAATCTAAACACATTGCTATGAAATTTCCCTTTCCTTAGAAACTAAGTCAATGCTCCAAATTCTCATTCCCCACAATTAAAATTGAACTAAAACTAATGTTTGTTTCAGTGTACCAAAGCATATTTTAATAAGATAATTACAAAAAGTCTGGTGGTAGAAATTACACTTTGCATTCATGTCATGGTTTAAAGCTGATGATGCTGGAAATTGTAAGACTCTAGTCTAGTATATCTAAAAACAGATTAAGTACTAATTAATGATTTCCTCTCTTTAGTGAGCCTGACATCTCATTAACTAATTATCATCAATCTTTAACTTTTTCAAAGCGTGATGTTCTGTCTGCCAAGGTTCTGTGGGCTGTCTTCTTAACACTGTGGTACAATTCTCCACTCTGGCTCCAGCATAGCAAAGCTGTGCTACATGGAATCAGATACTCTGTGAGCCAGGCTACACCCTCTGAGATACATGAACGCCACACAGACAAGCTTTAGTGAAATAGCTGCTAAAGTAGTTACAGTGCTTTCCCTGCCCACAAATGCCAGAACTAACCAGGGCTCAACTGGCTGTGCAGATGCACAGTAGATAGAGGGAGGAGAGTCCTTTGTCTGTGATGGGTGGGGACAGTGCAGTGGAAAGGGGGCTCTCCCAGCCTCCTTTCCTTCCTCTGACATCAGAGATTTAGAAAGCAATTCCACTATTCCACAATTCCACTTTGGAAATGTTTCTTGACTCAGTTTCAGCAAGACACTAAATTAGAACACAATCATCCCTGCTTTTGACTTATTAAAGGAATGACAATTTAATGTTATCAAAGAAACAGACTAAAATCTAAGTTCAAGATCAGTCATTGAAGCATTTTTTATAACAATGAATATTTAGAAACAATATAAATGGCTAAAATCAAGTAATAATTCATTTTGATCATGACATCATATATCATATAGCTATTAAAAAGCATGTATTTGGCCGGGCGCAGTGGCTCACACCTACAATCCCAGCACTTTGGGAGGCCGAGGCGGGCAGATCATGAGGTCAGGAGATCGAGACCATCCTGGCTAACAAGGTGAAACCCTGTCTCTACTAAAAATACAAAACAAACAAGCAAAAATTATCCGGGCATGGTGGTGGGCTCCTGTAGTCCCAGCTACTCAGGAAGCTGAGGCAGGAGAATGTCGTGAACGCGGGAGACAGAGCTTGCAGTAAGCCAGATCACGCCACTGCACTCCAGCCTGGGTGACAGAGCGAGACTCCATCCTCCCCCGCCAAAAAAAAACCATGTATTTGAAGACTATCGAATCTCGTGGGGAAAACGTCACAATGTAATGTCAGGTGAAAAAAAGCAAAATATAAACTTTATTATTTCAAGTTTAAAACAAAATTTGTGGGTGTTTCTGTGTATATATATGTGCACATGTACATGTAAATAGTGATATTTTGTGTATTGCCAATATTAAATACATATTTTAGCATATAAACATTATGTAATCTATATTTATATATAGTATAACAGATATTTGTAATAATATGTATTTAATGTATATTTTATATTGGATACATAAAATTTTACTAGTTATTTCTGAGAAGTTGGTTTACAGAGGAATTTTATATTATTCTTCCTATTTTGAAATATTTCTTAATTCTCTATAATAATCACATATAATTGTATAGTTAGAAAAACATTTAAGAACCCTTGGATTAATTTGGTAACCAGCACACTCTTCCTAGACATAAATATCTCATAACACTTCACTCACTGCTTCCCTAACAAACTGACTGTTCCTCTTGCTACACTTCTGTGACCATGGGCGCCATCTGGCCTGCTCTTACCCTCCCTGGCTGTCTGTGAAGGCTGACGTGTCCCCATCAATCCAGTGCACATAACTGGAGCTCTGCACACCCTCACATGCTCAACTGTGCTGCAACCAGCAGGCAGGGTAGAGGCAGTGTTATATGACAAACAAGTGAAGCTGAACTGTCTCTGGATATCAGAGGAAAAAAAATTGGGTTTGCCCATGGCTAGGGACCTATTCCACCAATTTATCACCAATTAGCTCCCTCCACCACACTCACTCATCCCTGAGGCTGGCTCAAAGGAAACATGAATGCCTGGGCTGCGGGTACTGCTGCTTCTAGAACACCGTAAAGCTTTGTCCATGAGCATCTGTATCAAAATCACCTGTGATCCTTTTAAAAAGTGAAGTTTCTGAGCCCTGTGTCAGACCTACAAACCAGGGCAGTTTTCTTACTGTCAATGAAAAGCAGAGCTTTTAAAAGAATGTACTTGAACTGAATACATGAAAATGAAACCCAGTATGAAGTCACCCTGAGTCACTCTGGGGACTTGAAAGGCAGGTCTCCTGGGACAGAACGAGTGCCAAAGCCCAGGAGAGAAGGGGCATCTACCAGGCAAGCCGCTGCCCCTGGAATTCAGACTTAATAAGCGGACTGGGGCTTGTACACACCAGAGGGTTGCATGACTTTTCAGAAGTGAATCACAGCACCCGCCCGGAAGAGCAAAGGAGCAAGAGAGGGTTAATATGGCCTAGACTGGATAAAGATGACTGGGCATTATAGCTACCTACAACCCAAGTGCTGACTAACAGCCAGGCTCTCTGTGTGGTCCTAACTTCAGCATCATTCTGGCAAGGAATTTGGGCAGCTTCAACCCAAAGAAAGTCCATGGAGAAGGCCTGGTCATCATCATTCCACTGGGTTCTTCTGGAATTCTGATTCTCTTGCCTTATTGGCTCATAATTCACATCCTTGAAAGAATTCCAGAATACCTATGTCCACTTAATTTACTAAATCCCCAGTATTTGATTCTGAGAAGTTAGATGTCTAGAAATAATAGAGCTTTATTGGGATGTCCCACATAAGAATCACATTGAACGGCCCTGAGTTGGTGGATAAAAAAGCATAGAATCACAATATGCGAAATGTTTAAAATTACCTTATAGTTCATGTATATTTCATTCATTTTGGTATGCACTCAAAAAATATTTATCCAGCACCTCCAACATGCCAGGTACATGAGGATCCACAGTGAATGAAGATAAACCTGGTTTCTGTCCTCAAGGAGCGATGTTCAGAGCGGGAGGCAAGGAGGAATCAAATAAGCATATGAGCTAATATAAAACTGCAATGCTGACATGAGCTAGGAAGGAAAGGTCCTGCCCTGGGAGAGTCAGGAATGGGGGCCTGCTCAGTCCAGGGAGGCCTGAGGAGGCTTTTGTGAGGAAATTGCACTTGAGCTGGGGGCAGGAGGGTGAGTAGGGGCTGACCAGACAAAGGGGCAGTAATAGCACTGTGGCAGAAAGAAGTTAGTGGAGCTAGAAGTTGGGGGGTGCCCAGGTGAGGTGAGGTGGGAAGAGGGTCTGAAGACGCAGAACACCCAGACTAGGACAGGTTTGGAGCCTAAGGAAGGGGAAGGGGCTTGTCTTTTATTCCAAGAGCAGAAGAAGACACTGAAGGTGTCCACTGGAAAAGTTTGAGCTGTGATGTGGGAACAGATGTGGAGGAAGTGGTTGGCAAAGCAGCAAATTACACAAATCAATTAGGACTTGCAACTTGCAACACTTCAGGCAAGAGAGAGTGGCTGCTCAGACTATAGTGGTCACAGGAGGCAGGTGGTCCGTGGATTGCTTTGAAAGATCTATTCTCAACTCCTCAATGCAGAAATGAGGACAGGTGTCTACAGAAGTCAGCTGGCCTCCCCAAAGTCTTACATCTAGATGGGGGTACATGGGCTGGAGCCCAGTCCCATGACCCCAGCACTGGAAGCAATGAAAGGTCAAGTAACATTAAAATAAATGTTCATGGCCAGGCACTGTGGCTTGCACCTGTAATCCCATCTACTCAGCAAGCTGAGATGGGAGCACTGCTTGAGGCCAGGAATTTGAGACCAGCCTGGGCAACATAGCAAGACCCTGGCTCTATAAAATAATTAATTAATGAAATGTTCTTCTTTGATGCATTGGTCTTTTATAACGATATGGCCAAGTCAGCCAGAATTAGACACAAGTGGAACACAACAAAATGCAAGTAATGGTGTTCAAGTCACCTCGCCGATAAAGCCCCAGCAGGCACATATCCTCACCAAAGCTGGTCTGGTCTTTAATCTTTTTGTTGCCCAGGCTGGAGTGCAGTGGTGTGATCTCGGCTCACCACAACCTCTGCCTCCCGGGTTCAAGCAATTCTCGGTGTCAGCCTCCCAAGTAGCTAGGATTACAGATGCCAGCCACCACGCCAAGCTAATTTTTGTATTTTTAGTTGAGATGGGGTTTCACCATATTGGTCAGGCTGTCTCAAATTCTTGACCTCAGGTGATCCACCCACCTTGGCCTCTCAAAGTGCTGGGATTACAGGCATGAGTCACCACGCCTGGCCTGGTCCTGAAACTTTATAACCACAAACCTGTCATATGTGAACGTAGCACTTTGTGTTTTAAAAAATTAATTTAATATGTATGATTTCATTTGGTTCATGTGACCTGTGAGGGCACTGGTGTTCCTCACACCCCCACCTACCACTGGTAACTGAGAAACCTAAAACACAGAGAAGCAACCTGCCTGTGGTTGCAAAGCCAATCAGTAAGAGAACCTGGATTCCTGCTTCTGGGTTCCACATTTTCCTGCCAAAATGTGCTATTTCTAAGGTTTCCCCTCAATGCTTTCCCACAAGCACAATTCTACTCTTACAAAATGATGCCAAAAATGTCAATAGACTACAAGAGAGTCACACAGATGATGAGGATGATGCTGATAGTTATGCCTTAGCAGCATGCTTAGTGGACACAAATAGTGTCTGATTTAATTTTTACAATAAACCTGTGAGACAGGTGGCATCATTATGCCAGTTTCACAGGTGAGAAAACCAAGGCTCAGAGACATTAAGTAACTCAAGCCCAGCCAGTTTATAAGTAGCAGAGAACAGACTCAAACCAGATCTGACTCCAAGACCTGACTCCAACCATCAACATCTATTTCCCCTTGTCTAGGGAGCCTAAGGATCTCAGCCACTTCCTATTTGGTCTATACAAGAGTCACACATGAAACAAGCTTTGGGAGCACAAGCAGTTTCATGAAACTTTTGTGATCTCTTTATTGCTTGTTCCTTCACACAACTAACAGACCTAAAATCATATTTATACAAACTATTTTGTCAAGGTACATGTCACATAAATAGACCATGAACACTCATCTCCAAAAAAAAAAATATGTCATTGAGAATTTTCTTTGTTTTTTGTTTTTGTTTTTTGAGACAGGATCTCACTCTGTTGCCCAGGCTGGAGTGCAGTGGCACTGTCTCAGCTCACTGCAGCCTCGACCTACCGGGCTCAAGCAATCCTCCCACCTCAGCCCTCTAAGTAGCTGGGACTACAGGTGGGGCTTCACTATGCCCAGATAATTTTTTTTGTATTTTTAGTAGAGACTAGTAGAGACATGGGTTTTGCCACGTTGACCAGTCTGGTCTCGCACTCCAGAGCTCAAGCAATCCACCAGCCTCAGGCTCCCACAGTGCTGGGATTATAGGCATGAACCATAGCGCCTGGCAAGATATTTCTTTCTGAACTGCATCTTCTGTTACAGTAATTGGAAGTGTCTGGCTTGGACAAGTTTATGTGATATTACATAGGATGGATTATGAGGAGGAGCAATTTGGGGGTTCAGGGTAGTGTTTGGTTACTTGAGATGGGATAACTGTGATGCCATGAATGTTTGTTCTGTACTGATGGCTTCACAAATAAGGCTGAATACTTTGCTAAAATTGCTGCAAAGGTCAATCAATCATAAAACATCCATCCAATCCCAGGATCCTGACTGATTCCAACTCAGATATTAACTAAATCTTGGAAGGACAGTGGAGAGCCAAAACTAAGTTAGGAAGAAATATAAATATGTCCAGAAACTAGGCAATCTCATACAAGCAATGTCAGTGTATTAAAAAAAGTCACTAAAAGCAATAAATAAGTGACAAACCTTATCATCTAAACTATAGAAGTTTCGATAGTGAAAAAGGGTTCTATTAATAACTATCAGGACAACATAAACTGAGCTGTTCCAGAAAATAATTTGTAAGATCACTCTTGTTAGGTAGAGAGAGGGTGGGCTACGGAGAAATACACATCAAAATAAGTGTGTATAACTGAGAAACAGTTATGAATGAGGAAACAATGGTGTGACAGGAAAGTTAAGATGAGTTGCTAGGACAGTCACAAGGTCACAGAAGTCCACAGGGGAAGAGAGTCAATTGAGCTGCTCAGAGACAGAGGAAGATTTGACTGGAAGCTAACATGCTTAACCTTCAAGACCCCTTCCAAGATCTTAGCAATTTGTTCACATGATTCTATATCTCATAAACTAAGGAAAAGTGGTCGGGCATGGTGGTTCATGCCTGGGTAATCTCAGCACTTTGGGAAGCGGAGATGGGAGGATTGCTTGAGCCCAGGAGTTCAAGGCTGAGAGCTATGATTGTACCACTGCACTCCAGCCTGGGTGACAGACTGAGACCCTGTTTCAAAAAAAAAAAAAAAAAAAAAACGAAATAAAAGAAAGAAAGAGTAAGAAATGTTTGTATTCTTTTACTTAAAGATGCTCCACTAAGTTGTAGGAGCATAAGGCTCCACAACAGCTGGATGCATTCGGCTTGCAAAGCTGATTCTTCTACATGGATGCCACTGGGCTCCTAGACTTCAATGACAGGCTTAGACCACTAGAAACAAAAGGTTTTCAGAAATGCCAACATTACTCCTTTAAATTCTTAAATTTGTCTCAGGCCACAATTATCAGAAGTGGACTGAGCAGTCAGCGTTAGAGAACCCACACATGCTGCACCAAACTAGCCATGGAAACGTCACTGACTGGGTGGTCCATGGAAGAAGTTATGCCCTGAACTCAAAAGAGAGGGTTGGAGGAGCTCTAGCTGAGTGTGCCTAATGTCCCAGTATCCAAGTGATTCTGGTCTTCTCTGTGGATGAAGCCAGATACTATCCAGCAGTTTTGAAAAGTCTCACTTAACTGTCTCAGGACAGGTATTCTCCAGTACCTAAGGGTCAGCTCATCAGCTTCCTCCCAGTGGTGCCGAGCAAGCTCTCCCTTTTACCCACACTCCTTGAACCACAAAGAGGCTCTGAAGACTGAAGAGCAGGACAAGAGGATGAAGAGTTGGAACTTTCTAGAAAAGGTCTTGGGATACTCCAGAATCAAATGCCAGCCTGTGCTGAAGCAAAAAAAAAAAAAAAAGACCCGTAATCTGCCTCACTTTCTTAAACTGAGCCAGTGGAGGGAAAAGGGGAGATGACAATTTCTCCCTCAGAACAATGAACCTCTGAGAGCTGAGTGGGAGGAATTAGTGACAATAACATGATGTCTGTCAACTTTTGAAAAATTGGAATCAGAAAATCCAAAAGTAAAGTTGAAAGAAGACAAATTAGGTATATCAAGATTTGACACATGACTGAATACCTGCTAATGAAAAAAAAAAGGATTTCCTTTTAATTTTTTATTGTCTTTATGCATAATACTTTTAAAAATCATATAACATTTTCATAAAAGCATAAAGATTATTTTTTAAAACTTTGCTTCTAACATGGAAAAGAATAAAATAGCCATGTGAAGCTCATCCTCTAAAAGAGACAGTAGCTTGCTCTTGAGTCTTAGTTTTTTCATTTTCTAAAGCTTTCCTAAATAATTCAGATAGAGGAGCCTTAAAACATGCCAATTGTGAGAGCTGTTGCTATTCTGCTGGAAGTTTGAAGAAATGATTGCAGTAAAGCCAGAGATGTAGCAGGGAAGCAAAAGTGCAGATGATTTTCCAATTTGAGTATCTTTCTCAAGGGATTGAAATGCAATTTGTCAGGATAATAGACTGAGTCATTTTCTGTGGTCAACAGATGTGACAAAGCCACATGGCCACATGGCTTCTTAAATGTGACTGGACATTTAATAATGCTAATGCCAGTGATCACTTAGAGATAATCAGTAATTGCTTCAGGAGCAGCCATGAAACCTATATACCCCCAGAACACCTCATTCGAAGATCCTCACTGGCAGTGCACGTTCATATCCAAACCCGGGGCCTAGGTTGGAGCACTTGGGCCACATGGGAGGCAGTCTAGAGTTCAATAATCCTCGGTTTCAATTTCCTCTGCCTCTTATGAGTTTTATAACTTTGAGCCAGTTACATAACACCTCCAGTCCTCGATTTGGTGTGTTATGTGGAACCAATGAGGTAAACACTTAGCATTCAACCCGGCACCATATAAGCCCTAGAATGCTAAGAAACTTCAAGGAAACGGCTTTCTGACTTAAGCAGAATGTATGAGAAGGTTTTCTTATCCAAGTTAAGTCTTTTATCATCCTTCAAGTTATCCTGGCAAAGGAAATAACTCAGGTCAAATATCTCTGTGAACATGTAGAGTCTTGATAATAAATTGAGCAATTATCTTGGAAGCATCTACATAAATGAAGCATCCAACTGTTGGCAGCTAAACAACACATTTCATGTGAACCACAGATATCCCAAGGTCTGAATTCTAATTGTAATTATCCAGATTCCTAGACTCCCTTTGTCTCTCTAATGTTTAATGTTGGGAACTCTACTCTGCATCTCATTCTCATATTCTTTCTTTCTAGGAAGGAAGAGGGAAAGGTGAGAAAAAAGAGGAAAAGTTCCCGAAACAATCAACTTTATTCTTTGTGAATAGCTTTATAAAACGCACTAGAGCTACTATTCAATATCATGTTGATGATTTTGGCCAATGTAATAAGACAAGACAAGCAATTAGTAGTCTAAGAATTAAAAAGAGGTATTTGCATGTGATAAAATTATACATCTGTAATGTCCCCCTAAAAAATAAATCAGTGGAAAACCATTATTAACAATAAGATACTTTATTATAGTAGTTTAAATGGATACTTTCAAAAATAGCTCTCACATGTAAAACAAAAACAATTGAAAATTAATGGGAAATTAAAATATAATGGGAAATATTCTATTTACATTTAGAAAAGAAAACATTGGGCATAACTTTAACATTAAGATTAAGAAGTATAAAAAGCCTATATGAGGAAAATCATAAAACACTCCTAAAAACTACAGAGCTTACTTAGTGGAAAACGGAAAGGCATGCAGTATACCTTGGCAGAAAAACTCATTACCGTAAAGATGTAAATAATCCCTAAGTTGATTAATAAGCTTAATGCCATCTCAGTGCAATATCAACAGTCTTTTATCTCTAAAGCTAGAGAAAGTGGTAACAAAGTTCATTTGGAAGAACAAACAAGCAATAATAACTACAAAAGCCCCGGGAAAGGAGCGCAGTGGGTTGATTGTAGGGGGGAAACTTTTCCTACTGTGTATAAAATGACATTACAAATTATTGTTTCTGTATACATGATAAAGTCTATATAATTAAAAACAGCATAATATTGGTTCACAAACAGACAGACTAATGTCGTAAAATAGAAAATCCAGAAATAGGCATGGTTGTATGTGGAAATTTAATACATGTAAAAAAGCAGAATTTCAAATCAATGGGGAAAGGATGGCCTTCTTAACAAATAATATTGGGATAACTCAATAGCAATGTGAAAAGTGATAAAATAGGATATATTTCTTATAACAGACACCAGGGAAATTCAAAATAGTTTAGAGACTGAAATGTAAAAAATAAAACCACACAAATATGAAAAGAAAACAGAGATGAATTTCTTAATTACCTGAAAACGCATAAGTACTCCTAATCATGATTCAAAACACAGAGGCAAGAAGGAGAAATAGTGATAAATTTAGCTCTATGAAATTAAAACATATTTACAGTAGCAAAGTACAAAACAAATGACAATCTAGAGAAGTATATTTGTCACATGTAACAAACACAAAGAGCTAACTAATATCCTTAATTTACAAAGGCTTCTAAAAGTGGAGAAAAGACCAACAACCTGATAGAAAAAAAAATGGGCGAGAGGTAACAATAAGAAATTATTTTAAAAAGAAACACAAATGACACTTAAACATATAACAGCATGCTCAATCTTGCTCATAAAAAGTAAACGTAAAGTAAAATCTACTCTTCTAACAAACTGGCAAAAATCCAAATATTCTACCAGTAGCTACAGCATGTACAAGGAGAAATAAACAGGTACAAAAATCCATAGAAATTCTTTCTAGTTCTTTACATGCCAGATGGAGTTGCCTGCTCTCACTTAACCAGAAGGGTAAGAAGGCTGTAAAACCCAAGATAGTAAAAAAGTTTGGCTTAGAGATAATGTTGCATCACGTCCAAGACTAATTCTTTTTTTAAATGTTCAGTTTAAGTAGTAATAAAGTCAGTGGAGATGAAGTTTGGCTTTTATATAGTCAACCAACAATGATTATCTACCATATGCCTGACCCCATCTCCTTTCCCTGTTAAAATCTGTATCTTTGCAGAAGCACTAATGTTATCAGCATGTCTTGGGTATGCAAAGACAACGGGCTACTGGAGAGAACTACCCACAAGAGAAGGAGGAGAAAAGGTGCAGGAATGGACAGAAACTGGCCAATCATGAGGCTGAATAAGTGGCCCTAAGTCCTACTCTGCTGAAATATTCCTGAAAATGGTTTGAAGGCTAGAAAAATCTCTTATCAAAATTCTTCAGTGGTTGTTTCTTTCCCTCGTCCTCAAAACTGAGATTATTACAATATCTTTCTTGTTTATTCAGTACCTACACCTGGGATTTCCAGGCTCCTTACAATGGCATCCATCTCTGCTGATAACCACCGTGCTTGGAACTCCAGCAAGGCTGTGGTAACCCTGGGCAACATAGTAAACAGAGGGCAAAATAGTGGCCCTCTGTTTGAAGTAGAAGCCATTTCACATTAGATGTTGCCTATGTTCCAGTGGCACATAAAATCCCACGTTAAACAAGACATCATTTTGTTGTACATCTTTCATCATTACAGTTGGGTAAGGAGGTTGGGGAGATTTTGTCTCTCACCACCTCTCAGGAAGTTGGATGTCAACATATGAACCCCTCCCCTCTGTTACCAAGGGCGAGAGATATTGTAAGTATTCTGAAATGGGACAAAGTTTGAAAAAAAAAAAAAAGGAAATGTTTTCTATCAAAAAACCCTACCTCAACTGGACAGATTTGGAATGCAAGGGAAGTTTCCTGAAATATGCACTTCTCTAATTCAATCTGGTACACTCGAATCAGAGATTTGCAGGATAATTGGCTCTTTTGGACATTTAAAAGCAGAATAACCAGGTTTGTTAATGGAAGATCAGGTGTTGGGTGTTTCAAAATATTATTCACAGTCATTAAAACAGTTCCAGTAAAAGCACTCCAGGACGATGTCGTGACTGTTAGGCAGCACTGTGAGATTAAACTGACAGGCATAGATAGCATCACAGGCATCTGCTGGCTGCAGCACCAGGAGGGGAAGCTCCCAAGGCCTCCATAGGGTTTTCCAGAACTCTTGTCCAGGGCCCCATCCTTTGGCCAAGAAAAACAAAGAAGTAGGGCTTTTATGTGAACTGAAGGAGAACTTGAAAAGAAAATGCCCGAAAATATGGAATACCCTGATGGTTCCAAGTTAGATGTGTTTATAACTTTAGAATTTCTTCTTCTTTTAAGTATGGAGTCTTTCAACGGTGTGATCCCCTTGGGGCGTTAGGTGTACTTGAACTCACCCTAACAATAAAATGAAAGAACAGTCTAGCTGGAAGTCACCACTCTCAGCAGCCAAGAATAAAGGCTTTATTTTCTCCCTTGATCATTACCCAAGTTTGCTTTTGATAGATCCCACTCACCAGGGTTTGCCATATTGGCCTATTACAAGGGATGTTTATTTTCTTCCAAATGCTATCATATGCCTTAACTCCACAGTGGCAGCAAGAAAGAAATGTGTGATTGGAAACTGTAGGCACATTGCAGACATGGACGGATGATTGCCACAGAACAAAAGGAGGCGGGAAGCCAGAGCGGCGTCGCTTTTCCACTGGGGATAGAAACCCAGACAGTCCTGTGGTGAGATAAGCCCAAACAAACCTTTCTTTCAAAACACATTTTATTTTTTTAAAGAGCCATTGTAAGAGCTATTCATATGATATTTTAAAAATTTTCGTGATTTCCTCATGAGACTCATTCTCGACCATCAGAAATTCATTTTCAGGGGTTTTGTGCTGCAAGATGCAAGACACGGTTACATTAAAAACATTGTCACACTCAAGGGAAAATGCAGCAAAGTAGTTCACAAAGCCACACAGCACCATCCACTGTATAATTTTTCCATTCTCTATTACTTCCACTGATGAAGTACACTTCCTTCCTCCTTAACCACCCAGAACAGGATTATGTGTGAGACACACTTCTTTTGTGACCCATAATCAGACTTCTTCTGAAAATCTTTACAATCATCTTGCCTGCAAGGAGCTAGGTTAGTTTTCGTAAAAGTTACATGATGCTTTTTTAGTTGATTTAACATTTTTTTGGAAGTACCTATGATTTTTTTTTAAGAGGCAGAGTATCAATCTGTTGCCCAGGCTGGAATGCAGTGGCACAATTTTGGCTCACTGCAGCCTCAACCTCCTGGGATCAAGCCATCCTCCTGCTTCAGCCACCTGAGTAGCTGGGACCATAGGCACATGTCACCATGCCTGGAAAATTAAAAAAAAATTCATGGAAGTAGGGTCTCACTATGTTGCGTATGCTGGTCTTGAACTCCTGGCCTCAAGTAATTCTCCTGCCTCAGCCTCCCAGAGTGCTGAGTTTACAGGTGTGAGCCACAATGCATGGCTGTATCTATGATTTTTACTCCCTGTTCTTATGTACCTATCATTATAGGTTTAATTATAGAATACTTTAATGATGCTATGCAGAATTTGAGATTGTACCATTTGGGTTTGAAGAGGAAGAGAGTGCCAATGCATACAATTAAACAGTTCTGTAAAGATGTGCCTGCATGTGGATTTTGTTGTTGAAACAGGGAATAGAAAGGTACGAACTGGGTGGAAATTCCACCACATCCAGGAATGCAACAAGCAGCTTAAGATGAAAGAAAATTCCAAATGGCTTTGGGCATTTTTCTAGCTTTATCTCCAGTTTGATTTTTAGTGATCTGCTCATAGCTCTTAGTCATAGATATTACATCTATTCCTTTGTATAGATATTTTAGTACATTTCCTTGTAGAGGTGTTTTGTGATTTAAAAAAAGGTTAGTGCTTTATCTTTTTATTAAAAGATACGTAGTACAAAGGAAAATTGGCACTGACTGCAGACATGTTCATTGGAAACACGGTCAGGCTATTATTTCAAAGACAAAGGTGAAATCTAAGTAGATGTTTTATAGACTGTCACTTGCCAGGACATGTTACAGCTCCTCAGAAAAAACACATGAAACTGAAATCACAATTCTTTGTTTGTTCAAAAAAGATAGAAAATACATCAAAGTACATTTTTTACTGTGTTATTTCCTAAACACACGAAGTAGAATTATTCTGGCACAGAAAATATACTCCTCAATATATTTATTTGCTGGTTAAAATTCTTGCTAATTGCTTACAACAGCACACATACCATTTAGGTTCTTCAAAAACTTCATGGAAATGCATACTATGAAAAAACTATGCATGGATTTCAAAACTTGTTTACACTGAAATAAGCTTGTGCTAACTTGCTAACATGTATGAATAGGATCTAGTTTGCGTTATTAAGAAGAATAAGATCTCAGTTTGAAAAGCATCCCTATCAGAGCAACATGAATTCTGCTGAACTTGAAGGAAGAACAAACATCAAATTTATGGTGAAGCTTGGGTGGAAGAATGGTGAAGTCACTGATGCTTTACAAAAAGTTTATGGGGACAATGCCACAAATAAATCAGCAGTATACAAATAGATAACTCATTTTAAGAAGGGACAAGATGATGTTGAAAATGAAGCCCACAACAGCAGACCATTCATATCGATTTGAAAGAAAAAATTCATCTTGTTTATATCCAAACTGAAGAGGACAGATGATTAGCAAATGAAACAATAGCCAACACCATAGATATCTCAAGTGATTCATCTTACACAATTCTGACTGAAAATTAAAGTTGAACAAATGTTCCACTCTATGGGTGCAAAAACATTGCACGACAGATCAGCTGCAGACAAGAGCAGAGCTTTCAATGGAAATTTTAAACAAATGGGATCAAGATCCTGAAACATTTCTTTGAACAACTGTCACAGGAGATGAAACATGGCTCTACTATGTTTGAAGTATGATCCTGAAGACAAAGCACAATCCAAGCAATGGCTACCAAGAAGCAGCAGTGGTCCAGTCAAAGCAAAAGTGGATCAGTCAAGAGCAAAGGTCATAGCAACAGTTTTTTGGGGGATGCTGAAGGCATTTTCCTTGTTGACTTTCTGGAAGGCCAAAGAATGATAACATCTGCTAATTATGAAAGTGTTTTGAGAAAGTTAGCCAATGCTTTAGCAGACATATTCCCAGAAAAGCTTCAACAGAGAATCCTTCACCACCTTGACATGCTCCTGCCCATTCTTCTCATCAAACAAGGGCAATTTTATGAGGATTTCAATGGGAAATGGTTAGGCATCTGCCTTACAGTCCTGATTGGCACTTTCTGACTTCTTTTTGTTTCCTAATCTTAAAAATATCTTTAAAGAGCACTTATTTTTCTTCAGTTAATAATGTAAAAAAGACTACATTGACATGGTTAAATTCCCAGGCCCATCAGTTTTTTAGGAATGGACTAAAATGGCTGATATCATCACTTATATAAGTGTCTTAAACTACGTAGAGCTTATGTTGAGAAATCAAGTTTTTATTTGTTATTTTTTATTTTTTATTTTTTTTTGAGATGGAGTTTCACTCTTGTTGCCAAGGCTAGAGTACAATGGCATGATCTTGGCTCACTGCAACCTCTACCTCCTGGGTTCAAGTGATTCTCCTGCCTCAGCCTCCTAAGTAGCTGGGATTACAGGCAGGCGCCACCATGCCCAGCTAATTTTGTATTTTTTAGTAGAGACAGGGTTTCTCCATGTTGGTTAGGCTGGTCTTGAACAACTGACCTCAGGTGATCCTCCTGCCTCGGCCTCCCAAACTGCTGGGATTACAGGCATGAGTCACCGTGCCTGGCCTCTATCTTTTAATTCCATTTTCCAAGAACCTTTTGAAGTCCTCTTCTATATTACAGGCGAATGGTCAATGGATATTTGTTCAGCTATGTTAACCTGAATTAACTGTATCTCCAAAGAAAAGTGTTTGGGTGGAACCAGTAATGTTTTAGAAAATACCACATTGCTTTCTAAAGCACAAAAGCAAAGAAGTGCAAAGCCTGTCTTCTACAAAGTTTTTTTTAATAATATATATTTTTCGGTCAATGACAGAGAACCAATTACTAGAAGTAAATAAACTGGGACTTTTAGAAATGCGAGAATATGAGGAATATGTACCACTCAGTCAATTGTCTTCCTGTGTGGCGGCTTGCCAGATAATAACTGGAGACATCTGGAGGCAGAGAACAAACACTTCTGCCCACTTCTCTGCTCAAACTTGAGTCATCTGTTGTTTGTACTTAGAGAGGTAAAGAGCAAAACTATCTCAAGGCAGACACTAGCTTCAGGCATTTACCTGTCCAAAGCTGAGAAACCACTGTTTCTTCACCAGTGCCTCACCCCCAACTTTGGGAGGCTAAATATTGTATATGTTTTCTTTTCCATTCATCCTCTTCACCTTGTTTCACCTGTTTGGCCTCAATCTTTCCCATGGGAAATGAATGAATGAATGAATGAATGAATGAAAAATATAATTGAAGATCAACATCTTATTTCTAGCCTCTCTTATCTCAACCTATAGAATAGAGGGTAGGGATAGACAGCAGGGGATGGAACAGATGTGCCTTACTTTTTTCTCTTGCCTTGCAGTTGAGAATTGGGTTGTCAAGTTGAAGAAAAAGAAATTGTGTCTCCTTTCTGATTAATGATTCAGTGTTCTTCCATACTACTTTCCCAAAAAGATGGGTAGAGAACAACCCTCCAAATAAGTCCTCTTCCTAACAGTACACTCTGAACCAAAACATAGACTACTAAGAAATAAATCTGTATTATTATAAATCTTAGTTAAGAGATTGAAATAGATTTATTTAGTTTCTAATACAGAATATAAGGACCAATAGCTACAAAACAATTCAGGCAAATATAATTAAGGAAAAGATTTTGAGTGAGAGGTAGGAAGGTCCTTAGCTTTTAGGACAAAATACCATCAATCTGTCCTCCTGCTAATGATGACAGCCAAAAATGCTGTCTATTCTTTATTGATGACAACAGTACCAATTTCAGTGTCCTGGTTATTTTGACCTTATTAAAACCCAAATTACTTCAGAGAAACGATACTGAAGACTTACTATCCGGGTTGGGATCTAACACAACTATTCCATGTGAGACCCTGGTTTTCTCAATCTCAGTAATTTTCAGAAATCAGCATAGTCATTTTTCTTTTTTCCATCCACACCCCCCATCCCTTGTTTATGGATGGCAGAGGTCCAGATGGCAGTACCCAAAAAATACCAACCTGTCTCCATACTGAAGAATTATCTGGGGACAAACAGGGAGCAAAATGCCAAATAAATTAATTCCTGTGTTAATGTCTCCATCCTGTATGGGTAGCAATAAAGAACAATCCACCAGACAAACCATTGGAATGGAATTAAAAGAGCAATAAAGGCAAGTGGAAGAATAAAATTAGGAAACCAAGTCCAAGATATGCTGATGGATGATAGTTTCAGCTTATAGGAAGGAGTTAGTCAGAGATATCTTTGTGCATAGAGCTGAGTAAACCCTGGCTAGTGAGATGGTGGTTATGAGGGGAGCAGTGGCAGATGTGTGGTCTAGATGGGAAAATATGATAGGAGAGATGTTCAGGCAAGGAAGGTGCGAGAAGGAGCTGATTAAGAGCTGGAGACTTGAATGAAGGAGTTAATGAAAGAGTAAGGTACTTGTGAGCAAGAAAGATACACTAAAAAAGAGATAGGAAACCTGGGCCTACCTGCGGAAATTTGTTTGAAGTTGACCATCCTTTAGGCTTGCCATACAATTGCTGTATGACTGATATAGTTCCTCATATTTGAGACAAAGTTTACTTCTTATGCAAAAGTACATTTTATTGGCTAATTAGGTTTCTACCTGCAGAGACACACAAACAAAAAAAAAAAACCATAGTAGCAACATCTTACTGGGTTTTCTTAAATCCAACAGGTGGCTTCTTCTTGGATCTCTGAATGGTGGTGAGATCAACCTCTGGGCCAGCCAAGTATGGAACTCAGTCCAAAACAACGAACTTCTTTTGCTTCATGTCAGTTCAGCTTCCTACAAACAAAATTAAAGCAGCATTGGGTTAGCAATTGGAAATGCATATCAAAGAGAAGAAGCTTAACTCAAAACAGATTTTCCTAACCATCTTCAATGTACATGTGTAGGAGGAATGCCTTCTTTATTTGTAGCAGTGCAAATGTCAGTGATTACAAACATGTGTGTGACTGTTTGCCAGCAATTTGTTCTTGCCCTTGGAGGATGAGACCCTTACGGAATCCAGGCAGAATGTGGAAGTTCCATTGGCTTTGGTGTGAAATATAGAGATATGAGTAGTGGTGACAAGAGGGGACACGGGAAAGGCCCATGGGAATAGGCCTTTGAGGGGAAGCACGCTGATCTCTTGTTCTGCGGTGCATGCTTGGGATGGTATACACATGCCTTCTCTCACTAAGACTAGGACTGCTTAAAGAAGGCAAATATAAGTAACCTTATTTGGGAGAAAAATGCATTTTCAAGGGCTGGTAAAACGATGTGGAGGAAGGGCGGATCCAGGGAGCCTTCTGATGAGTATTGTCAGGATGTCTCTTCTCTTTCAGCCACCTGGATATGTTTCACATTTTGTTTCCCAAACAAGGACTAGATTGGATCCCAGAAGGGAATGGTTTCCTTAGTATACATTCTGAATTCCTTTGTAAGGGAAAAATCCACTTCATCTGGTCTAAGAATACATAAGAACAAATGAAAATGTTGTGGCTGGAGATGTTCCTGAGTTAATATCAGGATGTTTGCCTGCTGGTTTCTGTTTTACCAAACAAAACATAGCTGCCAATTCATCCATCTGTAAAAGTGCTCCTTGTGGACTCCCTCAAGAGAAGTACTGGTTATTTTATTTGCAGAAAAGGTTTTCTTGGGAGTTGTTTACTTTCTGTGACTGAAGTGGGGAACATGAGGGTCCCTTTACTGAGCCCTCATATTCCATGTGTACTCTGTATTTTATTGAGGCTGTTTCCCTCCCGGTCAGAACAGCATCTCTCTTTTTTTGTCACTCCAAATCTTTCAGTGTCTTTAGGGCTCTGAGGGCCCTGGAGAGCCTCACCCAACCTCGCATCCTTCCATGGCTGTCCCCACCTCTGTGCACTTATGAGTCAATGTTGCAGCACTTCATTACATGCTGTTCATATTACAGCATTATAAGATTTTTTCTTTTAAAAGCCTATCCTCTTCAATCAGGTAGTAAGACCATTGTGGGTTGAGGCATGTTTCATACTTCCCACATAATCACTCCAGACTTAAAACAGCCACTGGAAATACATGAAATTAAAAATTATTTTTCTGTTCTCAAATAAAAATTATTGTTCTGTTCTCTACAAATCTCCAAATGCAGCAATATGCAGGTTATTCTGATATTCTACACTATTATTTGATGAAAAAGAAGATTTTTAAATATGCAGTAATAGAGAAAATCCTGTGGTCATTTAATGATTCTGGTAAGTCAAGGAGAAAAAGGTATAATTAATTAGTAAAACAAAAGTGCACAAACTATGTAACCAGGAAGAGAAATTGAAAATTGAATAACAGAGAGTTAGATGGTGGGGGATGCAATTGTCTGGGAGGGGAATTTTTAAAGGAACTTCCTTGGATTTTATAGAAGTTATAAGCTTCAAGGAGGATCCATCTCCCATTTTTTTTTAAACAATTCAGCACTTGATTTAAAACATTTGAAGGATACCTAAATAAATGTAAAAAAAAAAGAGACTAAATTCTAAATTGTAAGGGCGGGTTTAATCAGAAAACACAGTCTTCGGAAGAGAATTTCTGGCAACGCGGTGGATCCCCTATTGTAAGGAGGGCCTGCACCTGCTATAAACATAAAATACTGGATGACATAAGTATACAAAGTATCTCCAAATATATCTTCAAGCTTAAAATACAGAGAAATGTCCAGTTGTCAAGTGTTAAGAATGAAAGAAAAGAAAAGTCTGTACAATAGAGGGAAGCTAATCCTACCAGGGCAGTGGGGGTGGGGACTTTAGGTTCAGATATGAGGATTCTGACACCCACGCAGAGAGAGGGAATGTTGCTACAAGCCTGCAGTAAGGAGAAGGAGCTCTATGCCTTTGCAGACACACACACACACACACACACACACACACACACACATACACACAGAGGCTGCCCACTACTAGCCTTGGGAAGCAGCAAGAAATGTTGTTACGTATGCAGGCCTTGATGTTGAGACAAAAGCATCTGTAGATCTGCACCAAGTACAGTTTTGAAATTTCACTATCTTCCTTACCTGAAAGCCTCAAGCCAGTAAACGAATATAATCGTTGTTCCAGGAACACTGACACCTCCCCCCCGGCCTGTTTATCAGTTTGGGTTAGGCAAAGATGACTTAGGAAACAAAAAGCACAAAACATAAAAGAAAAAAATTGCTAAATTAGACTTCTTAAAAATAAAAAAGTATGCTCTTGAAAAATACTGTAAAGAAAATGAAAAGAGAAGTCACAGGCAGGGAGAAAATATTTGCAAAACATATACCTAGTAAAGCACATGCATTTAAATTATAAAGAACTCAATTTAATAATAAAAAGGCACAAAACTCAATTTTTAAATTGATAAGAGATTTGAACAGACACTTTACCAAAGAACTTTTTTAAGATTTAAAACTAATAGTATGACATGCTAGCAAGAATGCACAGCAGCTAGAACTCTCATACATTGCTGATAAGAATGGAATGGTACAATGATTGGAAAGCTATTTGTTTCTTATCACACCCATAAGCAATCCCACACCTAAGATATTACCATAACAGCCCAGCAACTCTACTCCCAGGTGTTTACCCAAGAGATATAAAAACACCCATAGGTAAATGTTTGTGGCAACTTTATTCAAAATTGCCAAAAACAGAAACAATTAAAATGTCCACCACTAGTATGGATCAACAAACCGTGATACACTCATGCTATGGAATACTACTCAGCAATAAAAAGAATGAACTACAGATGCATGCCACAATCTGCGTGAATCTCAAAAGCATTACACCGAGTGAAAGAAGCCAAATAACAGCTATATCCTCTACGATTTCATTTATATGACCTTCTAGAACAGGTAAAACTATAGGGACAGAAATCAGATCAGTGATTTCCAGGGACTGGATGTGGGGGAAGGGGATTAAATACAAAGGTGCGTTAGTGAAATTATCTGAGTATAGGAATATTCTACATCTTTTTAGCACTCACATGAGTGCGTATATTTGTCAAAACTCATCGAACAGAGTACCTAAAGAGAACACTTTACTGTGTATAAATTATTCCTCAATGAACCCGAGATCATGTTAAATGAGTATATGTTACATTTCTGACTTTGCAAATACTCTACGGAATTAGAGGCTCAACACACATAAATCAAAGTTCCAGAAGTAAAGAACAAGGTGGGTGGGAAGTGGCAGTATTCAAAGTATAATAACTGAAATTTTTACAGAATTAAAGAAATACATTTCTTCATATTAAAGAAGCACCTTAAGTCCTGAGCAAGCAAATAAAACAAACTGCAGAATACCAAGTTACAGAAAAGTCCAATAGCCACTAGAGAAAAAAGATTCACAGTAATGATAATTTTCTCAATGGATACAGGATATCTGAGTCTCCTGTTTCTTGCTTTGTTTTCTTTTGTTTTGTTTTTTTGAGATGCAGTCCCGCTCTGTCGCCAGGCTGGAGTGCAGTGGCACAATCTCGGCTCACTGCAACCTCCTCCAACTCCCTGGTTCAAGCAATTTTCTTGCCTCACCCTCCCAAGTAGCTGGGACTATAGGCGTGCACCACCATGCCCAGCTAATTTTTGTATTTTCTGTAGAGATGGGGTTTCACCATATTGCCCAGGCTGGTCTCAAACTCCTGAGCTCAAGCAATCTGCCCTCCTTGGCCTCTCAAAGTGCTGGGGTTATAGGTGTGAGCTACCGCACCCAGCCTTAACACCTACTTTAAAGATATACTTTTCAATTAACTAATTATTTTTATTTTCAGACAATTATAGATACACATGCATTCCTAAGAAATAATAAGAAAGAGTCAATATAACCTTTATCCAGTTTCCTCCAATGGTAACATTTTGCAAATCTACAGTACAATGTCACAATCGGGATATTAGCATGCAGTCAAGATACAAAATATTTCCATAACCATAGGGGTTTTGTTGCATATTCTTTGGGATTTTCCATGTCATCTGCAAATAGGGATCATTTTCTTTCTTTCTAATCTGTATGCATGTTTGCTTTGTATTGCCTTATTGCATTTGCTAGAACTTCCAACGTTATGTTGAATAAGAGTGCTAAGAGTGGGTATCTTCAGGTGGACTACCAGTGACCTGCACTTTAAAAAATGCTGCATTTCAGAGCCTGGAAAATCTTAAAAAGAAAGTATTTTAAACATACATTGGCCTACTTGCTCAGGGATCTTGTCACAGATGCTTACCATTTAATAAAAACCTACATTCAAAAAAAAGTAGACATCTTTGCCTTTGCCCAATCTTAAAGGGAAAGTATAATGTTAGGTGTAGGTTTTCTGTAGATGCTCTCTATGAAATTGAGGAAGTCCCTCTCTACTCCTAGTTTTCAGAAAACTTTTATCGTTAATGGATGTTGAATATTGTCAGACACTTTTCTGAGTCAATTGATATGATGATGAGATTTTTCATCTTTAGTCTGTTAATATGGTGAATTACATTGATTGACTTTTTAAATTTTATTTTTAAAGACAGGGTTTCACTATGTTGCCAAGGCTGGCCTCAAACTGCCAGGCTCAAGTGACCCTCTTGCCTCAGCCTCCCAAGTAGCTGGAAATACAGACATGTGCCACCATGTCCAGTGATATTAATTGATTTTTGAATAATTAATCAGATTTGCATCTCTGGAATAAACACCACTTGGTGATGGTGTCTGTTTTGCATTGCTTTAAAGTGATACCTGAGGCCAGGGGCAATGGCGCATGCCTTTAGTCCCAGCATTTTGGGAGGTTGAGATGGGCAGATCACTCAGGCCCAGGAATTCAAGACCAGCCTGGGCAACATAAGGAGACCCCATCTCTACAAAAAATTAAAAAACTGGCCAGGTGTTGTGGCTCACACCCTGTGGTCCCAGCTACTCAGGTGGCTGAGGTGAGGATTACTTGAGCCCAGGAGTCAAGGCTGCAGTGAGCCATGATCGTGCTCCTGCACTCCAGCCTTGGTGAGAGAATGAGACCCTGTCTCAAAAACAACAACACCAACAACAACATAAATAAATAAATAAATAAATCCTGAAACTGCGTAACTTAAAACGAAAAGAGGTTTATTTGGCTCGCGGTGTTGCAGGCTCTACAAGCATAGTGCCAGTATCTGCTTGATTTCTGGTAAGGCCCCAGGAAGTTTTACTCATGGCAGAAGGTGAAGGGGGAAGTGTCACATGGCAAGAAGAAGAAGAAGAGAGAGACAGGGAAGAGGTGCCAGGCTTTTGTAAACAACCAACTCTTGCATGAACTAATAGGGTGAGAACTCACTCATCACCAAGGGCATGGCATCAAGTTATTATGAGGAATCCCTCGCTATGACCCAAACAATTCCCACTAGGCCCTATCTCCAGCATTGGAGATCACAGTTCAACATGAGGTTTGGAGGGAACAAATATCTAAACCATATCAGTGTACAATCTTTTCATATATTGTTGACTTCTATTTGTTAATGTTAGTTTAAGATTTTTGTCTTTTTATTTGTGAATCTGTATGTTCTGGGGTGGGTGGGTGTCTGTGTGTGTGTGTACTATTTCTGTTTTTTGTGTCAGGGTAACACTAACTTCATAAAATGAGTTAAGCAGTATTCTCTCTTTTATTTTCTGGGAGAGATTGTATAAACCTGGTGTTAATTCTTCCTTAAACATTTTGGAGAATTTTCTAGTGAACTTATCTGGGTCTGGAAAGTTCTTTTTGTCGGAGTTTTTCAACTATAGATGTAATTTCCTTAATACTTATAGGGCTATTCAAATTGTTTTACATTAGATGAGTTCTAGTAATTTGTGTTTTTCAAAGGTCCATTTCATCTAAGTTGTTACATTTATGTGTAGAGTCTTTAGTAATATCTCATCATTTTTGGATATTTTAATGTTTGTAGTGATATTTCCAACTGTAACAATAGTCTCCAACTATAGTTGTGGATTTGTCTAATTATCCTTTTAGATCCTTCAGTTTTTGCTTCACACATTTTGCAACTCTGGTTTTTGGTGTATATACATTTAGTATTGCTATACCTGCTGGGTAAGTTGATTCTTTTTCATTATATAACATCTCTCTATGACTTTGATAATATTCTTTGCCCTGAAGTCTACTTCATCTGATATCAACAGAGCTAGTCTTGATTTCCTTTAAAAATTTTTGCATGATATAACCATTTCCTTCCTTTTAGTTTCAACTTGATTATATCATTGAATCTTAATTGAGCTTCTTGCAGATAGCATATAGAAGGATTGTGATTTAAATTCATTTTATCCATCTCTATCCTTTAGTTGGTATATTTAGATCATTTACATTTAATGTAGTTAAGAGATTGTACTGAGCTGGTGTTAATTCTTCTTTAAACATCTTAGAAAATTTCCCAGTAGGCCTTTCTGGGTCTGGAGCTTTCTTTTGCAGGGGAGTTTTTAAATTATGAGTGTAATTTCCTTAACAGTTATAGGGCTATTAAAATATTTTAGGGCTTATGTGTGCTGTTTTGTTTTCTATTTTTCTCTATTTTCTCATTTTTTAATGCCTTTCTGTGGGCTACTTAGACATATTGTAGAATTCCATTTTGATTTATCTACAATGTTTTGGAGTCTATCTCTGTATAACTTTTTTCAATAGTCGTTTTAAGTATTTACATATATATTTATATATGTGTGTATGTATATTCATACATGTGTACAAAAATGTGATATAATGTGGTTTAATCAAATGAAATATCAAAATCTTATCTCCTTTTGTGTTCCTTTATCATCCCCCATTTATAATATATTTCCTAAATATTTTCTCTACATGTATTTAGAACCACATCAGGCAATGTTATAACTTTAGCTTCAACTGTCAGACATAATTTAGAAGTCTAGTAGAGAAAGAAAGCCTATTATTGTATTTATTTATATTTTTGCCTGTATTTTTCTTTCTTCCTTCTTGATGCTCCAAAGTTCCTTCTTTTATCTTTTCCCTTTTATTTAAAGAAATTCCTTCAGCATTCTTCAGGATAGATCTTCTGGCAACAAATTGTCTTTTCCTTTATCTGAGAATGTCCTAATTTCTTGTTTATTTCATGATATATTCACCAGCTATAGGACTATAGGCTGACAGGTATCTTTTTTAACCTTTGAAAAATAGTGACACTACCTTCTGGCCTTCATGGTTTCTGATGAGAAATTCTCTGTAATTGTATTGTTGTTTTCTCAAATGGTTAGGTATCATTTCTCTGTTTCTGCTTTTAAGACCTTTGTCTTTAGTTTTTACAAGTTTAATTATGATGTGTCTTGGTACTGATTTATTTAGGTTTATCTGGTTTGGATTCACTCAGCTTCTTGAATCTAGGACTACATCTGATGCCAAATTTAGAAAATGTTCAGCCCCCACCCTCTTTTACCTCTCCTTCTGGGACTCCAATGCCATGAGAGTTGGGTATTTTGTTATAGTCCCAAAACAGAGCCCCCTGAGGCTCTGTTCATTTCTTTTTAGTCTGTTTTTCTGTGTTATTTAAGTTGAGTGATTTATATTATTTTATCTTCCAGTTCAGTGATTATTTTCTCTGTTCCTCCATCCTGCTGTTGAGTCTATCCACTTAGCTTTTATTTTAATGATTATATTTTTCGGTTCTAACATTTATATTTGGTTATTCTTTATATATTCTATTTCTTTGATGAAGCTTTCTGTTTTCTTGCTGTTCTGGGTTAAAATTGTGTCTCTCAGAAATTCATAGGCTAAAGTCCTAACCACCAGTCTCTCAGAACATGCCTTAGTCAGAAATAGAGTTGTTGCAAATGTAATTAATTAAGATAAGGTCATACTAGAGTAGGTTGGGTCCCTAATCCAATATAGCCAGTGTTCTTATAAAAAGATAAAATTTGGACACAGACATGCACATTGGGAGAAAGCCATGTGAACATGAAAGCAAATATCACGGTGATTTGCCTACAAATCAAGGAACACCAAAGACTGCCAGCAAACCACCCCAAGCTAGGAGAGATAGAGGCCTGGAACAGACTCTCCCTCAAAACCCTCAGAAGAAATCAACCATGACGATACCTTGATCTTGGATCTCTAGCTTCTAAACTCTAAAACCTATTGCTGCTTGATTTGTGGTACTTTGCTATGGCAGCCCTAGCAAACTAGCATACTTGCTAAGGCTTTCTATTTTTCTCATTTGTTTCCATTGTTTCTGTAAATTCTCATTAAGCTATTTTTATCATTGCTATTTAAAATCTTTTTCAGATTATTTTAAAATCTCTGTCATCTTGAAGTTGGCATCTGTTGATTTTTTTTTTTTTTCATTTAGTTTCAGATGTTCCTGGTTCTTGGTAAAACAAGTAACTTTCTGTTGAAACCTGACATTTTTGTATTATGTTTTGAGATGCCAGATCTTATTTAAACTCTGTTTTAGCTCACTATCTCTGACACCACTCCAACAGGGCAAGGGGAGGAACTGCCTTGCTACTGCTAGATGGAGTAAGAAAAGTCCAGATTCTCCATTTGGTCTCAGCTGACACCTAAGGGGAGGAGCTCCTCATAAGTGCTGGGCAGGCATGGGAGTTCATGGTCCCCACAGGGTCTTCACTGACACATGTTAGAGGTGGCCCCAATACTGTTAGGCAATGTTGAAAGTACTGACTTTCTACTCAGCATCCTCTGGTACTACCACAGGGGTGAGAAAGTGAACGCCTCTTTACTGCTGGATGGAGGTGAAAGTCTAGGCTTTCTACAGAATATCTCTACTGACACGTTGGTGTGGGGAACTCTTGATACCCGCCAACAAGATGAAAGTCTTGGCTCCCCACTTAACTTTCTCTGAAACCACCTGGCAGAGGTTTAAGGATACCTTATTGCAACTTCAGGAAGGTGGAAGTCTAAGCTCTCCACTCAGCCTTTGCTTGTGTTGGGGTGGGGTGGGGACTAGTTTTTCTGTGGTTTTTTTGGCTAGAGTAGAATAGTAATTGTCAAAAAGTCTTCTTCCTAAGCTACCCCTTTCTTGGTCTTTTGGCTACAAAGAACAAGCTTTTTTTCTTGGAGTTTTTCCTGGGGAGTTGCGTGGTGGGGAGGTCTGAGTGATTTGGTGTTTCTGCGTTGCTATTTGGCTCCAAATCTGAGATATATGAAATAAAAAGAAAATCCAGAGAACTCATCATCACATTATTCTCAGATCTGAAGGTCCCTAACTAACCTGCATTCTTCTCTCCACCTCTAAGAATCCTTCTTTTATATTGTTTTATTTATAGTCCAGAGTCTTTAGGTGTATTTAGCAGAAGGAATAGGAAAAAGTACATCTACTTTATCTTCTGGGAAGTGGATGTCTAAAAATGTACTCTTTTTTTTTTTTTTTTGACAAGGAGTCTTGCTCTGTCGCCCAGGCTGGAGTGCAGTGGCGCGATGTCGGCTCACTGCAAGCTCTGCCTCCCGGGTTCACGCCATTCTCCTGCCTCAGCCTCCCGAGTAGATGGGACTACAGGCTGCCACCGTGCCCGACTAATTTTTGTATTTTTAGTAGAGACGGAGTTTCACCGTGTTAGCCAGGATGGTCTTGATCTCCCGACCTCGTGATCCGTCTGCCTCGGCCTCCCAAAATGCTGGGATTACAGACGTAAGCCACTGCGCCCAGCCTTAAAAATATACTCTTAAAACTAAAGAAAAGTTTCCACCTATTTGCTAAACTGTCTTTACTGTTTTAATCATAATTAATACTATAAAACCATTCATTGTTTGCTCTGATTTCTGAATAATAAAACGATATTTAAACATAGCTGGCTGTTTATATAAAAAAGAAAAGATATGGCCAGTCATGGTGGCTCACACCTGCAAACCCAGCATTTTGAGAGGCTGAGGCAGGTGGATGACCTGAGGTCAGGAGTTTGAGACCAGTGTGGACAACATGGTGAAACCCTGTCTCTACTAATAATACAAAAATTAGCCAGGCGTAGTGGCACACACTGGTAATTCCAGCTACTCGGGAGGCTGAGGCAGGAGAATCACTTGAACCTGGGAGGTGGAGGTTGCAGTGAGCTGAGATTGCACCATTGCACTCCAGCCTGGATGATAAAAGCGAAATTCCATCTCAAAAAAAAAAATGCTATCTCAAAAATTGTGCCACATGAAGTCACCCAAAGCCAATCTCTGACCTCTCATTGTTATCTAACAAAAACTAATCTGTGTGACAGAGAAAATTGGATAAAACTTTTCAAAAACATTGGGATGAAAAATATTCCCCAAGAAACACAATGAGTAACCAAATACTTCCATAATTAAGGAAAAACTACAAAGGTAGGGCAAGACTTAGGACCCTATTCCATTGATCATTTGTGCATTTACAAGTGAATTTCATTCAGTTGCTTCAAAGTTTAAATATGCATTAATAATAATGTGTAAATGTCCTGGTTTAACTCAAACTCTTTCCTTACCAAAACACTAAAGCTCCTTTACACACACAAAATATGTTAATACTTTCCCCACTTGGAAAGAAAATATTAACATACATTAATGACAATATGAATATGTTAATATTGTCCTTCCAAGTGGAGAATATATTCAATACTCCCCAATGATTAAAAATATACACCATTGAATACTACTCAGCCATAAACAGAAACTTCCTTAAAGCCCTGGGAAAACAAACTAAGATCATGATATTTTAAAGTAAAAATATTAAAGTCCTCAAGTTCACTTCCTGCACTAATGATAACAGCCACCAGATCTACATCTCATGAAAGATGTACATCTGGAAGATTGAGTACATTAAAAGAGTATCGAAAGTGAGCCTTGAAGCCCCATTGGAAAGAACTACTTCAGGTTCTCCTAATTACAAATGTTGTCCTTAAGCTTCAGGACACACATCTACAGATATATGTGCCCTGATGCAAATATTCTTTGAATTCCATAGCCTAGGCATCAAGTACAAATGAAGATCTGACCCTGAGGCTCATGAAAAGATCCCTAGAAGCAGGTCATATGTTAAAGTAGACAGATTCCTTTCAAGATTCTATGGATTAAGAAGGTGTCTTCCTGAGTAGAGAGCTTCCTCCCAAAACCTTCAGATTGAAATCCTTGATGGACCATCAGACTTACCTTTGCATTTTTATCATATTATGCATCTCCTCATTCTCTTCTTTTCTTTCATAATAGTCCTCTTTAAATCGTTTCTCTACCACCACACCTGTCAAATGTTAAATTTGATAAGTGGCTTCAAAGTACCCTATAAAGTATTAACCCTCATACATGTATGAGACAGGGTCCAGCTCTGTCACCCAGGCTGGAGGTGCAGTGGCACTGTCACAACTCATTGCAGCCTTGAACTCCTGGGTTCAAACAATCCATCCACCTCCAACTCCCAAATAGTTGGGACTACAGGCACATGGCAACATGCCCAACAATTACTTGCTGCCACTGATACTTTCAAAGCTTTACAGGAATCCAAGGAATACCACAAAAAAAAGGGACATGGGCATACTGACAGAAACTTCAGTTTAATTATTTTCTTCTAAAGCAATGCAATAATCATTATACAATATTTTAATTCTAGCTGTGATTGTCTCCCTCCAAAATCAGACAAACTAAATTTGGACATCTATTTTGGATACATTCATTTGACCTTTCCAAATATTCTAAAGAAACCTCCTAATTAGATCTTATGAGAAATCAGACATGACAATTTTAGGGAGGGATCTAAGACATTGACATTGGATTTTGCTGGTTTGTAAAAGGATTTCTACTCTAGTTAAACTAGTTACTAAAGTAGAGTGTGTAATTTCTAACTTGCTTATGGCTTAAATACCAAAATTTAATTATTTAAATAACCAAAATTTTAAATATTATCATGAAATTGTTAACTAAAATAGCCCTAGGTAATACAATTATCCTTGCTTGTTAAGCAGCCACTATGGAATGTGTGTAATAATTAATTTTTAATAGATGGGCAAATAAAAACAATCAATTAGAGGTGAAAAAGTCACTTTGTTAACTGAAGTTGATCAGACTAATTCTTGAGACTTACTCTGCTTATTAGGCAGAAAGTAGTTTTTAAAATGAACTAGAAATACCATTTGACCCAGCCATCCCATTACTGGGTATATACCCAAAGGACTATAAATCATGCTGCTATAAAGACGCATGCACACGTATGTTTATTGCGGCACTATTCACAATAGCAAAGAGTTGGAACCAACCCAAATGTCCAACAATGATAGACTGGATTAAGAAAATGTGGCACATATACACCATGGAATACTATGCAGCCATAAAAAATGATGAGTTCGTGTCCTTTGTAGGGACATGGATGAAACTGGAAAACATCATTCTCAGTAAACTATCGCAAGGACAAAAAACCAAACACCGCATGTTCTCACTCATAGGTGGGAACTGAACAATGAGAACTCATGGACACAGGAAGGGGAACATCACACTCCGGGGACTGTTGTGGGGTGGGGGGAGGGGGGAGGGAACAGCATTAGGAGATACACCTAATGCTAAATGACGAGTTAATGGGTGCAGGAAATCAACATGGCACATGGATACATATGTAACAAACCTGCACATTGTGCACATGTACCCTAAAACCCTAAAGTATAATAAAAAAAAAAAAGAAAAAAAAAATAAAAAGAAAAAAATAAAATGAATATAGGCCAGGTGCAGTGGCTCTTGCCTGTAATTCCAATACTCTGGGTGGCCAATGTGGGAGGGTTGCTTGAGCCCAGGAGTTTGAGACCAGCCTGGGTAACATAGCAAGACCACATCTCTACAAAAAATTTAAAAATTAGCTGGGTGTGGTGCCATGCTCCTATAGTCCCAACTACTTGGGAGGTAGAGGTAGGAGAATTGTTGGAACCCAGGAGGTCAAGGCTGCAATGAGCTGTGATGGCGCCACTGCCCCTTCAGCCTGGGTGACAGAGCAGACATTGTCTCAAAAAAAACAATGAATACAAAATACCTTCAAAATATTTTTCATAATTTTTATGATTTTTCTTCTATGGGTTTTCCTTCTTCTCACGTCTAATGTCCAGTAAACTTCTAACTGATGATTCTGCATCACAGAGACTAAACATTCTTAAAGTCAAATTTGCTCCTTTGGGAAATTCTTTTGACTGAAAAAGGAGAAACTAAGAAAATTTTTTTGAGTAAAACAGTGCAGATCCTGTCTAACTAAAGTGAAGGTGCCAACAGAAGGATATTATGCAGACTTTATTCAGAGATAGCCTGTCAAGTATATTCAACAACTAAACTCCCAAAGTTTTGGCCTTGTTTTGTGGTGTTAGCTACAAGTTATTCAGTGTGTTTATCCCAAAAATAAAAAACAAGACTCACTGTTCCCAAACTGCCTAGTTTTTTCTCTTCTTTCTTCCTCTTCTTTTCTTTCTCTCCTTTCCTTTCTTTTTCTTCTTTTTTTCTATTATACATCCTGGTTTTTTTCCTTTGTCACTGATAAAAGGCTAAAAGCTCTTCCCTTCACAAACAAAAGTGAATTGCTGACTCTGTGTTACCCTTTAAATTATTAAATAAAATTAAACAGTAGCCAAATGTATCCCCCAAAATTCCAAGCCCAGTAGGTCTTACATGAAAATTTTACCAAATGAACAAAGAACAAATTTACCTTGTAAAAATTGTTTCAAAGAAATCTACCAGTTTATTTATTAAAAATAGAAGTGAAAAATGGACTAATATTATTTATAAACATAGATACGAAAATTATGAAAAATATCAATAAACTGAACCTAGCACTGTGTGTGATACATATGTGTGAATGTATGTATACATGTGTGTGAAATTGAAAGGTCTTTATATTAAAAAGACCTAGTAATAAAACTCCCCTCATTAATAGACTAAAAAAAATACAATCAAACTTAGAATTCAGAAAAAGCCTACAAATATGTTAAACTCCCATCATGACTGGAAAAATAATATTAACCCATTTATGCTGGAGGTTGCAATTTTTTGAATTTTTGCACAAGTGAAAAAATCAGACCTTGGTGATGACCTTGAGTAGTAGGATATAAATAACTCCCACATGCTTAGGGTTCCAATAATGGAACACTGGGCATAAATGGGTTAATGAGGAAATGGAAGGGAATTCCTTCAACCTGAAAAAGAGCACCAAAACCTACAGCAAACATAATAATAAGCCATGGAGTGTTAAAAGTCTCCCTTGAAAGTCAAGAATAACACTTATCGGGCTATTATCACTACTTACATGCACCACTTCTATGTATTGGATATACCGACATTGTACAAGACAAGGAAATAAAGTTATAAGGATTAGAAAAGAAAAACAATCTCTTATTGTTCTCACGTAATATATGGAAGTTTTCATAGAATTTGTACATCAAATATGACCACTAATAGAAGAGTCCAAAAAGATTGTTCTATACAAAATCAGCATACCAAAATCAACAGCTTTCTTAAAAATTTGAATCAACCAGTAAAACTACTATAATAAAGAAGGCTTTTATTCACAATAGCAACAAAACATTTAAAGATAGAAATCAATATAAAAAGAGATCCAAGGTCTATATTTAAAAATTTACAAAACTTTATGGAAAGACATTAAAGAAATTTTAAATAAATTGAGAGATATATTATGCCCATGGATAAGAAACTCAATACCATAAATTTTGCACTGCACCCCAGTTAAATGGAATAACAATCAAAATCCAGATAAGATTTTTATGTTAAACTCGATAAGCCCTTATTAAAACTCTCATAGAAGACATAGTCAAGATAATTTTTTTGAAAGAGAAGAACAATGAGGACGGACTTGCCCTATCAAAAATCAAGACTTTGTTATAAGGCTATAGTAATTAAGGAGGTATGACTCCAGCACAGAGCTACGTAACAGACTAATGAGGAAGTAAAGAGACCAAAACAAGATCCACAAGTAACTGAAGGAGGATGGACTATGCAATAAATGGGACTGTAACAAACACACCATATTCAAAAGTGAGCTCTAGGTAGATTAAAGCCCTAAGTACACAAGTCAAAAATTAAAACTACCATAAGAAAATAGAGATAAACATCTTTATGATCTCCAGTTTGAACACGATTTCTTTTTTAAAATTTGTAGTTGTGGCAAAAAAAAAAAAATATATATATATATATATAAAATTCATCATCCTAACCAATTTATTTTATTTTTTGTTTGTTTTTATTTATTCATTTACTTTTTTTAGAGACAGGGTCTCTGTTGCCCAGGCTGGAGTGCAGTGGTGTGATCATAGCTCACTGCCACCTCAAATTCCTGGTGTATTAGTCTCTTCTCACTGCTATAAAGACATACCTGAGACTGGGTAATTTATAAAGAAAAGAAGTTTAATCACTTCACAGTTCTGCAGGCTGTACAGGCTTCTGCTTCTGGGGAGGCCTCAGGAAACATACAATCGTGGTGAGAGGCAAAGGGGAAGCAGACACAGTCTTCACATGGCCAGCAGGAGAGAGAGAGCAGGGGGAGGTGCTACATACTTTCAAACAACCAGATCTAGTGAGAACTCTATCACAAGAACAGCAAGGGGGAAGTCCACTCCCATGATTTAATCACCTACCAACACTGGGAATTACAATTCAACATGAGATTTGGGTGGGGACACAGAGCCAAACCTTATCACCTGGGCTCTAGCAATCCTCCTACCTCAGCCTCCTGAGCAGCTGGGACTAAAGGCATGGGCCACAATGCCAAGCTAATTATTTTTATTTTTATTTCTGTAGAGACCGGGTCTCCCTATATAGCCCAAGCTGGTCTCAAACTCTTGGCCTCAAGTGATCCTCCCATTTCAGCCTCCCAAAGCATTGGGATTATAGGCATGAGCCTCAGCACCCAGCCCATCTTAACCATTTTTAAGTGTAGAGTTCAATTGTATATAGTATATTGAGATTGTTGTGCAACAGCTCTCCAGACTTTTTATCTTCAAAACTGAAATCCTACACCCATTAAATAACAACTCCGCATTTCTGTCTCCCCCCAGTTGCTGACAACCACCATTCTATTTCTGTCTAAATCTGACTACTTTCCGTGCTTCATGTAAGTGGAATCATACAGAATTTGTCTTTTTGTCATTGTCTTATTTCACTTAGTGTAATGTTCTCAAAGTTCATCCATCTTTTAACATGTGAAAGGCTTTCCCTCCTTTTTAAGGTTGAAAATTATTTCATTTTATATATCTGCCACATTTTGTTTATCTAGTCATCCACTGAAGGACATCTGGGTTGTTTCTACCTCTTGACTATCGTGATATGTCTTTTATGAACATGAGTGTGCAAATTTCTCCTTGCAATCTCGTTTTCAATTCTTTTGGATACACACTTGGAAGTGAGTTGCTGGATTATATGGTAATCCTATGTTTAATTTTTGAGGAGCCTCCGTACTATTTTCCACAGCAGCTGCACCATTCTACATTTTCATCAATAGTGCACCAGGATTCCAATTTCACCACATCCTTGCTAACACTCATTATTTTAAGGTTTTTTTGATAGTAGCCATCCTAACCAATATAAGGTGTGGGTAGGATTTCTTCAGACACAAAAATAAAAAAACATAAGAAGAAAAGGATTAATAAATTTTACTTATTTCATGATTTGAAATTTAATTTAATGAAAATCTTAGACTAAGAGCAGTTATTTGCAACATATTGAATTTAAAAAGGATTAGGGACTGCAGCCCTCCCGCTTTCCCGCCGCAGTCACCGGGACCAGCCGCTCCGGGCCGGGCTGATATAGCCGCTTCACCCTGCCCCCGCCCGCGACCATGGCTCCGAGGTGGCGCGGCACCTGCTCTTTCAGTCTCACATGACAACAAAAACAACTTGTATTTCTTCACAAGGATCTGATGATGAACAGGGAAAAAGAGAAAACATTCGTTCCTTGACTATGTCTGGCCATGTTGGTTTTGAGAGTTTACCTGATCAGCTGGTGAACAAATCCATTCAGCAAGGACACCCTTGGGGTGTTGTACAAGTGGAAGATGAAAACCACTGTGACTTTTTAAAGCTGCGGGAAATGCTCATTTGTACAAATATGGAGGACCTGCGAGAGCAGACCCTTACCAGGCACTATGAGCTTTACAGGCGCTGCAAACTGGAGGAAATGGGCTTTACAGATGTGGGCCCAGAAAACAAGCCGGTCAGTCTTCAAGAGACCTATGAAGCCAAAAGACATGAGTTCCATGGTGAACGTCAGAGGAAGGAAGAAGAAATGAAGCAGATGTTTGTGCAGCCAGTAAAGGAGAAAGAAGCCATATTGAAAGAAGCTGAGAGAGAGCTACAGGCCAAATTTGAGCACCTTAAGAGACTTCACCAAGAAAAGAGAATGAAGCTTGAAGAAAAGAGAAGACTTTTGGAAGAAGAAATAATTGCTTTCTCTAAAAAGAAAGCTACCTCCGAGATATTTCACAGCCAGTCGTTGCTGGCAACAGGCAGCAACCTGAGTAAGGACAAGGACCATAAGAACTCAATTTTTTGTAAAACAGAAGTTCCAGAGCACAGAAGGTCATCATCACAAGCAAACTTTATATAAAAAAACTAGAAGTGTGCTTTGATTTTGCTGTTTTTGTTTTATCATTTCTATATTTGGTGAACGGCCACAGTTACTGATATTTATGGAAAAGTACTTTCAAGTACAAGGTCAATACGTAAGCCAGAGTGAATGATACTACAAGTTGAGCATCTCTAATTCAAAAATCTGAAATCCGAAGCTTCAAAATCTGAATCTTTTTGAACACTGACTTGACCCCACAAGTGGAAAATTCCCCACCTGACACCTTTGCTTTCTGATGGTTCCGTTTAAACAGATTTTGTTTCTTGCACAAAATTATTAAAAATGTTGTATAAGTTACTTTCAGGCTATATGTATAAGGTGGATGTGAAACATGAATTATGTAATTAGAGTCGGGTCCCATTGTGTACATGCAGATATTCCAGAACCTGAAATCCAAAACACTTCTGGTCCCTAGCATTTTGGACAAGGGATGCTCAGCTTGTACCTATACATTCATATATATTCACTGTTGTTAGAAATTTTTAAGTTGCTGTTTTGTGATGAATCTAAATCTTTTCTCTTGCTACCAAGCTATTGTCACTGCAGTGCATTATACCAAAGAGCAATGTGTCAGTGCCATTGAAAATACAGAACCCATTAATATCATGGCTATCTGATTACATTTGTATTCCAAGATGAACCTTTTTTATATATACTAAAAATTTGGGGGAATATGTTTTGAGATGTATTATAGAGCTAAAACTCTAACCTCTTAATAGTTTTATAGAACTTAAAAATTTTTGATATAGTTACCCAATTGGTGATACGATCTTAAGTTTTTGTGTCAGATTATTTAATATGATGACTTCATGCTTTATTATGCCTTATTATGGCTGATGTATTACTGTGGTGAAACAAAATATCTTTAAAAGTTAAAACATCCAGATAACAGAAACTCTTTTTTCCTAAGGATAAAGTACCTTTGGGCATGAGTGTATCACAGCTTTCATTAGGAAAACTTTTCATTACATACTTGTTTAAACTCTGCCTTCCAGGGGAAAAATAATAAGGTTGAATCATTTTATTAAAAATACCTTTTAAGAAAATAACTATGAACATCTGAATATTAAAGATATAAAAATGCACATAATTCATATTTCAGGTGGTATTTGCATTCAGTGCCTTACTAGTATTCTCAGAACATTTTAATGATTTCTAATATTTCTTAACAGTCACAGATATACATAAATTTTCATTTTTTGTACTTGACTATTCTAAATAAAACTGACATTTACTATTGACAAATAAAACATATGTATTTACTAAAATGTGTTTAATTTTCCTTTTTGAAAATTGTCATTTTAAAAACATTCATTTAATTATGTATTTGAATTATTTTGGAGATGAGGTATTTTATGAGTATTTTCATACAATAAAACTTATTAGTCTGTGTCAAAAAAAAAAAGATTAGGATAGAAAATGGCCAGAGAATATGCATACTTCAGAGAAACAGAATCCCAAATGATCAATAAATACATAGAAATATGTTCATCTCACTTGATATAAGGTTAGTACAAAGCAAAATAACAATGAGGTGTCATTTCATACCCATCATATGGGTGACAATTTTAATATCTAGCAAGTTTTGGAGAAGATGTGAAAAATGTAAATTTCAATACTGCTGCTGAGAGCATAAGTTGGTACAACTCCTTCACAGAGCAATTTGTCAATAACAAATACAATTAAAAAGTGGTTGGGCACGATGGCTCACAACTGTAGTCCCAACTACTCTGGAGGCTGGGGCAGGAGGATCACTTGAGGCCAGGCATTTGAGACTGCAGTTAGCCATGATCACACCACTGCACTTCCAGCCTGGGTGACAGAAAGTGCCCATACATCAACACCCTGGTCACCCAAGGTAGGTGTATTTCCTGAGCAATTCTTCAGGGATATTTACTACAGCATTGTTTCTAAAAGAAATCACCTAAATGCTCATAGTAAGGTAATAAATCACAAATTGTGGCTTAATCATTCCAGAAAGCAATTTAAATGATTAAAATAGAAATAATTTTATTAACATGGATAAATCTCAAAAACATAATAATATCCTAGAACACTTACAATCTGATGTCATTAAACATGATTTTAAAAACACGTAACACAATCCTGTATATTTTATGAACTCAAATGGACGGAACAAAATGTAAAAATAGGAATGAGAAGACCTACACTGTTCTAAAAGCTGGCTCACTCTGAAGGCAGAGATAGGGAAGTAACATGGAGAAAGAGAGCAAAATAGGCTTTACAATCTGAACAATTTGTTCACTTGAACATGGAAAATATGCCAATATTTATTATGGACATGCATCTAGGTAGTGGGTATGTGTTTGTTTTATTATTCTGTTTTCTATGAGTATTATTTGCATAAGAAAATGAATATGAGTGGACAAATGAGGCATTTAAATTTATCACCATTCCATTGGCTATTGTCTAAGGGTCAGGTTTGTATCTCATTTCTATGCACTTAGAATCCATCATTTATTTCACAGAGGAACAAGCTATAATACTTAAAAATTCATGTCATTCTTCTACCACAGCAGTCTTTATAATACTTAAACACTCACGTCACTCTTCTACCACAGCTGTCTTTATAATACTTAAAAATTCGAGTCACTCTTCCACCACAGCTGTCTCTGCACAGAGGCTTCTCCTATCCTTGCTGGCTCCATTGCTTCTTACATATATAAAATGTTTCATTTGCACCACACAAACTACCAAAACTATAGTTAACTTTTAGAGAGGGCAGAGGTATTTTTTTCAGAGAACCCCAGTCTTAAACTACATTTTCTCACTCGTTTGACAATTCAGCTTACGGAGAAACAATCTCATCCGTGCTTGTTCATTATACTTTGTTAAGTATCTGCTATGCAATAATTGTGGGGGTTTTTGGTGTATGGGAGAAAATCTAACCTTGACAACAGTAGCCCCTCACTCCCTGATTTGCCCCAGCAAGTAGGAAAGCCAACCTGGCTACCAATTAATCTCCTGACTCAATAGATATTTACTGAGAGCCCACTCTTTCCTGGGCACAAAAAAATAAGTTTAGTATCAAATACTACAACCAAAATACTATGAAGTGAGCGTGAAGTGGAGACTACCATTGGGGTTCAACAGCGGCTTCTCCTATCCTTGCTGGCTCTGGACCTCTCAGGGCTGAGTGGTAGTCTGGTCCATGCAGATGAAGGCAGGGAAGCAGAAGGGAAATGAGGGTTAATAGTGAAGCTAGACATTGACATGTCAGCCCCATGCTCAATGCAGTGTTCATAGCTAAACGCAGATTTTTAGAACTACAAGGGTCCTTGCTCATTTTATAAATGAGTAAACTGAGACCAAAGAGATTAAGTCCTTTCTCTAGATTTTATGGTCCTTCTAGATCAGTCACTTCATAAAGCTTTTAGAGTCAGCAATAGAATGCAAGGCTCCAAGTAGATTAGCATGTGTCCAGCAAGCCACGTGGGCCAGAGGGCAGGAGCTACTGGAGCCACGGCCCTCCCAGAGCCCCTGCAATCCGGCCTCCATCTGTACATCCAAACACCAGGGCAGAAGCCAGTTCTGATTCCCAAAATAAGCTGGGAATCTCAATTTCTTTTATATTTTATTTATTTTGTTTGTTTGTTTTTGAGATCGAATCTCACCCTGTCAGTCAGGCTGGAGTGCAGTGGCACCATCTCGGCTCACTGCAACCTCCACCTCCCAGGTTGAAGCGATTCTCCTGCCCCAGCCTCCCAAGTAGCTGGGATTACAGGCGTGCACCGCCATGCCCAGCTAATTTTTTGTATCTTTAGTAGAGATGGGGTTTCGCCATGTTGGCCAGGCTGGTCTTGAACTCCTGACCTCAGGTGATCTGCCCACCTCGGCCTCCCAAAGTGCTGGGATTACAGGCATGAGCCACCATGACTGGCCAAAAATCTCAATTTTTATGGAAGATCTCTTATTCTTAAATGATGGAAGCCAATTCGAAACTTTAAAACATACTATATGAGCCATGTGTGGGCCGAGTTCCAAGTGCTGGTCACTATTTCACAATATCTGCTATAATGAACTGGGTCTGAGGCCTTATCCTGGCTAGGTTTTATGGCTCCTGAATGCAGGAAAAGAAAAGAAGTTATGTTCAAAGCTGCTCAATGTTTGAGACATCTAAAATTTATTTTGATGTAAAGCAGAAGTCATAAAACTGATTCGTTTGTACCTTTGAAGATTACAAAGAATAAAATTGGCCACCCGGCCCATCCAGAAAGACCATAATTGTCAGGGATCTATCATCAGATGCTGCAGTGGGAAGGAGAAAGGACCAGGCCACACTCAGTGATCCCAATGCACTCGCACCATGATGCTTCTTCATCCTCCCATATCCCCTCTGCCTCATCCTCCCCACAGCCTTATTCTCCCAGCTCTCTCCTCTCTTCTCTTGGTCACTAAGAAGTAGTCAGAATGGAGACTGATAACTGAGGGCAGTGTAGAAAAAGTCTGGGAGCTTAAGCAGGTCCAGGCATAATTCTGCTTATTAATAGAAACAAACATTTACAGAGTCTTTAGTATGTTTCTCATCCTGTTGTAAGCACTTTCCATTTTAATCCTTAGAATTCCATGAGTGACGTACTACGATGATGTTCCCTTTGTAGAGTAGGCTTGGAGAGGTTACTACCTTAGCCAAGGCCACAAGTAGCAGAGCTAGGACCAAGGACCAGATGGTTCCAATCCAAAGCTTCAGAGCCCCAAAGCAGAGGGCTCCACCACTGCCCCCCATTGTCCTGTTCACGCGATTTCATCCTGTTCGCTTCTATCCTCATGACACATCACATCATTCAGATTTCTTAACCCAAAACAGAGTAAACATGAAACAAGTAAAAGAGCGTGTACATGTGGGAATTTTTTTAAAAAAGAAACATTTTAAACTGATATTTAGAGTCTGTCTTGTCTTTTCATTATAATAACAGTAAAGTCTGTCCTGCAGCAATGAGTAAGTGGCTTCTGGGAAGGACACAGAGATGAGCTCATTCCTGGGACTTGCACTTTCTTTTTAAGAACTTCAAGAGCAGACTTGGAGGAAAAGACCTCTGCTCTCTAAAATACCACTGCTTGATAAGAGACCAGTGTTTTCCCTGTACTTTAAATGAAAAAGAATGCTCACATCCATGTGTATATGTGTAGTATGGTGTGTGTGTGGAATGGTACATGTGTGGTGTAGTGGGGGGAGGATGTGTATGTGTGCATGGGTGTGGTGTGTGTGCATGAGTATAGTGTGTGTGCATGTGTGGCATGTGCATGTGTGGGGTATGTGTATGTGTGATGTGTATGTGGTATGTGTGGTGTGTGTGTATGGTGTGTGTCCCCTTGTGTATGGTGTGATATGTGTGTGGTTTAGCATGTGTGTGTACATGTGTGGTGTGTGCATGTGTGGGCTGTGTGTGTGTGGTGTGTATATGGGGTGTGGTATGGGAGGTGTAGAGGGTATGATATGAGATGTGTGAGTGGTGTGTGTATATTTAGGGGAGTGTATATGTATGATGTGTGTGTCTGTATGTGTGACTTTTTTGTGTGTGTGTGATGGAGTTTCGCTCTTGTTGCCCAGGCTGAAGTGCAATGGCGCGATCTCAGCTCACTGCAACTTCTGCCTCCCAGGTTCAAGCGATTGTCCTGCCTCAGCCTCCCAAGTAGCTGGGATTACAGGCATGCGCCACCACGCCCGGCTAATGCTGTATTTTCAGTAGAGATGGGGTTTCTCTATGTTGGTCAGGCTGGTCTCAAACTCCTGACCTCAGGTGATCCACCCACCTCAGCCTCCCAAAGTGCTGGGATTACAGGTGCGAGCCACTGCGTGTGGCCTGTATGTGTGACTTTTAAAGTGACACTCAGGACAATCAATTTAGCCAGGTGATCTAAGGTCCTGAGATTAAGTCATCAGTCAAGGCCACATCCATTTGTGTGTTTTCTTCCTGCAGACGATCCTTTCCTAAGTACTGTCTGATGGTTCAACTGCATGAGAATCATATGGGGGACCTGTCACAGTGCATAACCCTGGGCCCCCTCCGGGTCTCCAGCATCAGAGCCCCTGGGCATGGGCTGAAGAATCTGCCCATTTATCTAACAGGTGTCCCAGTCAATGTCAATGCACTCCTGTGGGAAAGCCACTGCTATAAGCTATGGTTATATAGATGCATGTCCTGTTCAAGTATTTCAATTGCAGATACTCCAGATAAAAGGTGAAAAAGAATTCGGGCATAGTCAATTTTTCTCTTACTTTTCTGGCATTAACTAAATAAGAGGGGGAAAATAATCTTATCCTGCATTCCCATCACACACACACATACAGACATACACACACTCAGATGCACACAAACATTTGCACACGTATGCACAGAAAGGCAAGCCCATTTATGTTCTCAGCTTCTAAATTTTTTTTTTTTTTTTTTTTTTTTTTTATTGAGACAGGGTCTCACTGTCTCACCTAGCCTGGAGCTCAGTGGTGTAAACACAGCTCACTGCAGCCCGAACTCCTGGGCTCAAGCAGTCCTCTTGCCTCAGCCTCCCACAATGCTGGGACTACAGGCATAAGCCACCATGCCCGGCCTGAATTCATTTTTATTTGACAAGCACATGAAGCCTTACCAGATGGAGGCCTCAATCCTTTGGCTGGGGTTTATAAGCAGGTAGCGCTAGACCTTCCCATTCTACATAAGCTGATGGGCACGGTAATAGCTGGGGGTTTTCTTCTCACAAGTCAAAGACAAATTGTCTGTTTTCAAGCATGTGAAACAGCTAATACATTTGAGGTCTCTTTCTTGCTTCGTACGCCATCTTGGCTCAGACATTCTACAGACAATTATCATTGATGTTACAAATGAGGACTTTCCAAGTGCAGACGCTTTCGATCAGGCATCACCGCCAGCAGGCGGTTATTAGAGATCTTGGACTAACAGGTCTGACCCTCATTTTTCACATGCATTCATTTAAATGATTTGAAAGGTTTTATTACCTAAATTATAAACTTTCCTGTGACAAACAGCATGATAAGAATAAACAGGTAAAATAGAACAAACACTGGAATCCAGAAAGAGGATTAAAATAAAGTGCAAGGCTCATTTAGAACCTTCCTTTGATTTTCCATCCAGTAATGACCCACTCTCCAAGCCTAGGTCCAAGAGCCAGGAATGAAAGGATGGTTCTAAGTGAAATGCACTCCTGCCCTATGTTACTCCAGAAATATTGCCATTGCTTTTTGGACAGAAAAACTTCTTCTTTCCCATGTCTATCCTTCCTTGCTTCTCTCTTCCATAAAAGTTATCACACCATGGAACATAGTGAGCCTGTTGCAGTAATTCATCTGAGAAGCATTGAAGGCCTGCACCAAAGCAGTGAGTATGACGATTGAGAGGAGGTGACAGGTTCAAGTGACATTAAAGAGGTAGAATCATTGTGGTGATGGGAAGGAGGGATGGGAGGCAGAGAATCAAGGAAAGGCAGAGGCCATGGATAACAGGCAAATTCTTGGTTTGAATCCCCAAACATCAGAGCCTACAAAGTCATATGCCTCCAGGAGCCAAGCAAGTAAAATGCACTAGTAAAGAGAGGCTGGGTAAGGACAGTGAAGACTATGAGAAACTAGAGAAGGCAGGCAAAAGAGAAGCCATTCCTCAGTCCCAGCCAGTTGTTGCCATCTCAGAACCAAGGCCAAGGGCTTATACAACTTCTTGTTTCTAAGACAACCCAGAAATCTTGGTTTACCTACAAAAAGCCTGGTTTTGAAATCAGTATAATTAATGTTTAAGTATTAATCTTTATTTATAGATTTTTAAAATTTTTATTTTAGGTTTGGGGGTACATGTGAAGGCTTGTTACATAGATAAACATATGTCACTGGGGTTTACTGCACATATTATCACATCACCCATGTATTAAGCTCAGTACCCAATAGTTATCTTTTCTGTTCCTTTCCCTCCTCACACCTTCCCCCCTCAAGTAGACCCCAATATCTGTTGCTTCCTTCTTTGTGTTTGTAAGTTCTTATCATAAAATATAGATTTTTTAAAAAAAATTAAAAACACTGTATAGACCAAATAGAACACATTATGGGGGACAGTAAGGGCTGGAAATAGCTTGGGGCTCCCAGTTTCAAGCCTCAAAAATAGATGATGATACTCTCCAGGTGATATGGTTTGAAGTTTGTATCCCCTCCAAAATTCATGTTTAAATGTGGTGGCACATGCCCGTAATCCCAGCTACTCGGGAGGCTGAGGCAGGACAATCGCTTGAGCCTATGAGGCAGAGGTTGCAGTGAGCTGAGATCATGCCATTGTACTCCAGCCTGGGCAACAAAAGTGAAACTCCATCTCAAAAAAAAAAAAAAGTAATCTCTAATGCAATAATATTAAGAGTTGTGGCCTTTAAGGGGTGATTATGTCATGGGGGTTCCTCTCTCATGAATGGGATTCTTCACACAGAATTTAGCTCCTTTTGCCCCTTCCAGCCCTTCTGCCACGTGAGGACACAGCATTTATACCATCCAGAGGATGCTGCACCTTGGAATCAGAGAGTCCAGTTCCTCACCAGACACCAAACTTGTCAGTGTCTTGATCTTGAACTTTCCAGCCTCCAGAAATGTGAGAAATAAATTTCTGTTCTTTATAAATTACCAGTGTCAGGCATTTTGTTATAACAGCATAAATAGACTAAGACACAAAGGTAATAAATTCCTTCTCTCTCTAGATAATGTGGTTTTAAAAAAATAAAATAAGATAAGATAAATCTATAATCTGGTCCAATTACCATGGAAACTCAAGATCAGACAGGAACCTGCTTTCATCTGATTCAACTATCCCTCTGATTCTTGGATTCTCTTTTTTTCTGTTTGCCTGTGACCCTGAGATTCCACTACTCTGTGAATGCTCTAACGGCCCTGAGCTGCATCAGCTGCCTACACTGTATGTCTGAGCACAATACTGTTGCTTTGAAATATGTAGTTACCTCTCTTTTTTCTCTGTTCTTAGGCTTATCTGCTGAGATAACATAAATGAGGATGTGATTTGACACTTACTTTGTTAAGATGAACACTGGATAATTTGAATGTCAATCAAGTGTAGAAAAATGTCCGCATTTAAAAAATCAGTCAAATAATTGTCACATCACTTCACTCTGCTTTACAGATGTAGCTCAAGCTATGAGAATCCCCAGAGTTTAACATTCTGAGTGCTTTTTAATGGTCTTTTGAAACCTAAAACAAAATCAGTTTTATTTTGAAAGTGATACCTTCATTCAAAAAAAATTATTGAGTGCATATTATGTATCAGTACCTGTGTCTACATGTGGAGAATAAAAAGGAGACTATGGGAAATCACACATAGGGTAGAACAGAAGAAATTCACTATTAATTTTAATCCAAGATAGATCAATGTTAGTACTTACAAGAGTTTGTCCCTTCTTAGTAATAATAAGACAGAACTAGCAACAAACTATTGAAAAACAAACTCTTAAAATAGTACTATTTGAAAAAGAACAAAATGTGTGAAATGCTTAAGGTTGAACTTTACAAAATTTGCACAATGCCTACATACTTAAAACTACAAAACATTGCTGAAAGAATTTTTAAAAGACATGAACAAATGAAGGCATGTACGATTCTCATGAATTAGAAGATACAGTCATGAAGATGTCAATTATCCTGAAATTAATATACAGATTTAAATCAAATTAAAATTACATTAAATTTAAATTAGGTCCAATTAAAATCCCAGCAGGCTTTTTTTGGTAGAAATTGACAAACTAATTCTAGTTATTAATAGAAATGTAAAGAATCTATAGTAGACAAAGCAATTACAAAAAAAGAACAAAGTTAGAGGATTTACACCATTTAGTTTCAAGATTTAATATAATGTTACAGTAATGAAGACAGTATGGATTGTTGGCAAAAAGACAGACACACTGATTAGTGGTATAAGGAATCACAAAGAATTTAGACATAGATCAACACATATGTGGTCAGTTGATTTTTTTACCAAGTTGCCAAAGTAATTAAATGGGAAAACAATGTTATTTTCAATAAGTAGTGCTAGAACATTGGGTATTCATTTTGGGGGAAAAATGTACTTTAACCTTTATCTCACAGCCAACACAAATACTAACTAGACATGTATCAAAGACTTACACATGACAACTAAAGCTATAAAACTTACAGACCAAAACAAGGACATTGTTTTTGCAACAATGGGGTAGGCAAAGATTTCTTAGATGGGACACAAAAGGCATGAGCTATAAAAGAAAAAATGATAAATTGTGGACTTCATCAAAATAAAAATATTCTGCTCTTCAAAAGACATAGCTAAGAAAATAAAAAGGCAAGCCTGACAGTGGAAAAAAATATTCACAATATGTATTTATAACAAAGAACTTGCAGCCAGAATATATAAAGAGCACTTACAACTCAGTCATAGGTAAACAACCCAATAAAAGGTAAAATATGCTTTTGTTTTTGTTTTTTTGAGATGGAGTCTAGCTCTGTTGCCCAGGCTGGAGTGCAGTGGCACGATCTCAGCTCACTGCAACCTCCACCTCCTGAGTTCAAGCAATTCTCCTGCCTCAGCCTCCCGAGTAGCTGAAACTACAGGCATCTGCCACCACGGCCAGCTAATTTTTGTATTTGTAGTAGAGATGGGGTATCACCATGTTGATTAGGCTGGTCTCGAACTCCTGACCTCAAGTGATCTGTTCACCTCAGCCTCCCAAAGTGCTGGGATTACAAGTGTGAGCCACAGAGCCCAGCTTAAAGTAAGTAAAATATGTTAATAGAAGCATCACAAAATACATAAATAACCAAAAAACACATGAAAAGAAGCTCAACATGATTGGCCATCAGGAAAATGCAAATTAAAATCATTTGATAACACTACACACCTATTGGACTGGCAAAAATTAAAAATTAAAAAAAATGCAGACATCTCCCATTCACTGAGAGTGAATACACAGGACAGATTTGAAGAACAGAAGATTAAAGTAGTTTAACATATGATAAGTTTGGATTGCCTGGAGCACATGTACACTGAGATATGTCCATGCAGATGCAGAAGCCTAAGCTAGTGGTAGAGATTTATGAACAAGTGACATATAGATGAGAGGTTGTATTAGTCTGTTTTGCACTGCTATAAAGGAATACCCCTGACTGGGTAATTTAAAGAAAAAATATTTATTTGGCTCATCGTTATGCAAGCTGTACAAGAAGCATGGCACCAGCATCAGCTTGCCTTCTGCTGAGGCCTCAGGAAGCTTTTACTCATGATGGAAGGCAAAAGGAGCCAGCATGTCATATGGAGAGAGAGGGGGAGGCCGAAAGGAGGAGATGCCTCCTTTTTAACAATCAATTCTCACAAGAACTAATAGAGTGAGAACTCATTCATTACCATAGTGAAGGCATCAAGCCATTTATGAAGAATCTGCCCCTCATGACCCAAATACCTCCCACTAGGCCCCACCTCCAATATTGGGGGACCACCTTTCAACATGAAATTTGGATGGGGGAAATACCCAATTATATCATTCTGTCCCTGGCCCCCCTAATCTCATGTCCTTCTCCCATTGCAAAATATAATCATCCCTTACCAAGAGTACCCCCAAATTTTAACTCATTCCAGCAGCAACTCAAAAGTCTGAAGTCTCATCTGAAACACAAGGGCAGTTCCTTCCACCTATGAGCCTCTGAGATCAAAAACTGAGATGGAAGAGGGAAACCCCCCCAACCTTAGGGGTCTGGGGGCCTCCCAAGCATGGAAGTACAGGAAAATATTTAATTACTACAAGGGAAATTCCAGACACCTGGCTAGCCATGAGAAGTAAAGAAGCAGCTTGATAAGCAAGAAAGTAATAGTAGCTTAAAATAATAGCCAAGAAATCTAGAATCACAGGATTCTAGATTTTGTTCCCCTATGGAAACTAAACATAACACCTAACATATGGCTCTGAGTTGTTTTTCAAAAACCCATATCCACACCAAAAGTTGTACTGGCATATGGTTCTCAGATAAGAGGGAACTGAAGACTGAACTTTGACCACCATTCTTTGTTCTAAATTTGTTCCTGAGGGGCCTGAAAGGAGTCACATTCATGGGCCAGAGCTAACATTCTTTTCGATGATCCCACATTTTTAAACAAAGCTTCTCTTCCTTAAGCAATTGCAAATCAGAAAATCTTGGAATGCCACTCTTGCATTCTGTGTGCCTGCAGACTTAGCACCACACAGAGGCTGCCAAGGCTTATAACTTGCACTATGCTGAGTGGCATCCCAAGCAGCACCTGGGCCCTTTGAGCTGTGGCCACAGCTACAGCAGCATCTGAAATCATCACAGGGCAGCAGTACCCTGGGCTTGGCCCCTGAAACCATTCTGTCCTCCTAGACCTCTAGCTTTTTTTCCCATCATCTTGAATATCAGCACCTAGCTCCCTTTTAGTCATGTTACTCTCTCTAGCAAGTGGTTGCTCCATAGCCTTCTTGGATTTCTCTCGTTTGGATTCCACTCCTTTGGATTCCTATAGTGAAAGCATTCTTTCCTTCTCTACCAGATGGCCAGGCTGTGAATTTTCCAAATTTTTATGCTCTGCTTCCCTCTTAATTTTAATTTCCAATTATGGGTCCTTCCTTTGCTCCCATATCTGATCATAGGCTGTTGGAAGCAGTCATGACACTTCTTGAATGCTTTGCTTCCACCAGAGACCCTGGGTCATCATTCTTACCTGGGTCATCTTTCTTACGTTCAGCCTTAGAATGATGAACTTCCACAAAGCCTTCAACAAAGCCCTGCAACCTGGACACAATGCAGCCAAGTTCTTTTCTAGGTCATCTTTGCTCTAGTTTCCCAAGTTCTTCACCTCCATCTGAGACTTTGCCTGGACTTCACTGTCCACATTTCTATCAGCATTTTGCTCACAGCCATTTAACCAGTCTCTAATAAGTTCCAAATTTTCCCCACCGTCCTGTCTTCCAAGTCCTCCAAACTCTCCCAGCCTCTCCCCATTACTCAGTTCCAAAGCTGCTTTCACATTTTTAGGTACCTTTATAGCAATGCTCACCTCCCCAGTACTAATGTTCTGTGTTTTGTGCTTTTATAAAGGAATACACTTGATTGGGTTATTAATAAAGAAAAGATTTATTTGGCACTTGGTTCTGCAAGCTGTAGAAGAAGCATGTTGCCAGCATCTTCTTGGCTTCTGGTGAGGCCTTAGGAAGATTTTATTCATGGTGAAAGGCAATGGGAATCATGGCATCACATGGTGAGAGAGGAAGAGGCAGAAAGGAAGTGATGCCAGTTCTTTTTAACAATTAGTTCTCATATGAAATTATAGAAGAAGAACTCACTCATTACAAGAAAGGCACCAGGTCATTCACTGAAGGATCAATCCTCATGACCCAAACATCTCCCACTAAGCCCCACCTCCAACATCAGTGATCACAATTCAACATGAGATTTGAGGAGACAAATATCTCAACTATATCAAAGGTAAAGTCCTAGAGAAGATAAATTCTCCCAAGAAGAATGTGTAATTTGAGATGAGATGAACCACAGGGCAAAACCAGATGGAACATCACCATTTAAGGGACAGACATAGGAAGAAAAATCCAGGAAAGAGTAAAAAGAACAACCAAAAAGGTAATAGTGAACAGTGTCAGGGAGAATACCTGGAAAGAGTGAGGGGACAATGGTGTCCAATACTGAAGATATGATAAGTGGTATAATAACTGAAATAGGTTTGTCGGATTTTCATCTAAAATGTTATTGCTGACTTTAACAAGTACAATTTCACTGGAGTGATAAGAATAAAAGCACATTTTCAGTGGAATAAGGGAATCACAGAAGATAAAGGAGAGCTACCAAAAAAATTAGACCATTCTTCAACAGTCTTAACTGTGATGATAGAGTTAGGATAGAAGTTGAGACAGAAGTTTTTAGGAGAATCATTATAGATTTGAAAAGTGCTTTTGTAAAAAATCAGAAGAAAAATAAGGAAGTTTATACGTTTATAAGGATATATATGGAGTAAGAAGCAATAGAGAGACAAAAACTGGCAAGTCAAGAGAGAAAAGAGTAAGTAATTAGCTACTCTCTCCCAGCAAAGACCAAAGATCCCAGGGAGGCTTCATTTTCAGAACCCTCTGGCACACTTTCCAGACATCTGCATACCTGCAGGCCTGAGACAGCATCCTCCCTCCCCACTGCAGGTTCTCACTAAGAATGACTGAGTAATCTCCTTTCTTCCTATTTCACTCACACTACCTCCTACCTCATCCCACCAAAGGCTTCCTACATCAAGCCAATGCCCATTCACACTCCCTTGCATCTCAACAACTCCCATCACTGACAGGCTCCTTCCTGTCACTCTGCCTTGTCCTGGGATCCTCTCTTGTGCCTTTCTCACTTATTCAAATCCTCCCCTCTGTGGACCATCTGAATCCTAGTCCAAACACATCTTACTTCTCCCTAATTTGCTCTATACCTACAGATAACATTGGAGATCAATACTACATAATATATCCCAAATGAAATAACTATTCACAAGATTTTTGTGTGCTATCCAGAAGTCATTTTTTCTAGGAATATCTTGTTACAGTTTTATGAAGCAGCTTTCTACCTATAGTTACAAATTATTCTATTATTGTAATTTTTGATATGGAGCACTGGATCCATGCAGATAAATAGGTTGTTTCCTTCAATCATTACAAGAATATTCCCTTTCTTTCATGATTTGGGCACTCTACTAAGGCAACCAAATCATAGCTCAAGAAAAGAGGCCAAGAATATGATAATCCAGGAATTTTTAAAAAGGCCATTTTGCCTCAGAAATTTAAGCTTAACACAGCACCATAAAAAGGGTCATTAATAAAGAAGTTCACACCAAGACACATTATAAGGAAATTGTAAAAAAAAAAAAAAAAAAAAAAAGAGAGAGAGAGAGAAAGAATTTTGAAAATACCAACAGAAAAGCAACTCAGTAAGGGAACCCCTACAGACTACCAGTGGATTTCTCAGCAGAAACTGTGAAAGTAGAAGGAAGTGGGATGATATATTCAAAGTGCTAAAATATTTTTTAACTGTCAACTAAGAATATCATATCTGGTAAACTGTCCCTCAAACATGAAGGAGACAGGGCCAGGCACGGTGGTTCACACCTGTAATCCTAGCACTTTGGGAGGCAGAGGCAGGAGGATTGCTTGAGCTCAGGAGTTCAAGACCAGCTGGGGCAACATAGTAAGGCCCAGTCTCTATTAAAATAAAGAAAAAAAATGAAGGAGAGATAAAGGTTTTCCCAGATAAACAATCACTGAGAGAGTTCATCACTAGACGTGCCTTACAAGAAATGCTAAAGTGAGTCCTTTAAGTTGAAAAAAAAGATACTAAACATGAAAGCATAAGAAAATATAAAGCTTGCTGGTAAAGGTAAATATATAAACAAATATGGAATACTGTAATACTATAACAGTGGAATATAAATGACTTTTTAATTTTGGCATACAATATAAAAATATATAATCTGTGACACCAGTAACAAAGATGGAGAGAGTAAAAGGGTAAAGTTTTTGTATGTCATTGAATTTATTATCAGCTTAAAATAGATGTGATAACTATAAGATGTTTTATGTAGGACCTATAATAAACACAAAGAAAATACCTATGAAGATACACAAAAGAAAATGAGAAACAATAAAAATATGTCACTACAAAACGTCAACAACAACAACAAAATAAAATAAAGACAGCAAGAGAGGAAAAGAGAGACAAAAGTGCTAAAGACAGACAGGAAACGATTAACAAAATGGCAATAGTAAGTCTATCCTTATTAATAATTTCTTTAAATACAAATGGACAAAACTCCCTAGTCAAAAGGCAGAGAATTACTGGGACAATCCAACTATACGCTTTCCACAAAAGACTTACTTTAGATTTAAGGACACACATAGATTGAAAGTGAAAGAATGGAAAAAGATATGCAAATGACCACTTCCCAAAGAGGGAAAGAATGGCCATACTTACATCAGACAAAGTGACTTTAAGTCGAAAATTGTCACTAGCAAAAAAGAAGGACATTATATAATGATAAAAGAATCAATTCACCAGGAAGACATAACAATTATACATACATATGTATACATATGGATATATACACATACATATATGCAAATATTAGCAGAGCATCTAAAGATACAAGAGAAACATTCACCAAACTCAAGAAAGAAATAGACAGAAAGAAGAAATATAAATAGATAGCAACACAATAATAGTAGGAAATTTCAATAGCTCACTTTCAATAATGGATAGAACATCTAGAAAGAAAATTGATAAGAAAACAGAATGTGAACAACACTATAGACCAAATGGACCTAACAGGCATATACAAAACATTCCACCCAACTGCAGCAGAATACACATTCCTCTCAAGAATGTACAGAATATTATCCACAGTAGATCACATTTTAGATCAAAAAACATGTCTGAATGAATTTAAGAAAATTGAAAATTATAACAAATATCTTTACTGATCACAGTGGAATAAAAATAGAAATCAACAGCAAAAGGAAAACTTGAAAATTCAAAAATGTAGAAATGAAACAACACACTTTTGAATAACCAATAGGACAAAGAAAAAAATTAAAAAGAAAATTAAAAATATCTTGAGACAAACAAAAACAAAATATGGCATACCATACCAAATCTTATGGGATGTAGCAAAGGCAGTACTAAGAGGAAAGTTGATAGTGTTAAACTCCTACACTTAAAAAGAAAAAATATCTTAAATAAAAGACCTAACTCTACACCTAAAGAAATTAGAAAAAAAGCAACCATGTGCAAATTTAGCAGAAGGAAGGAAATAATGTAGATTACAGCAGAAATAAATTAAATAGAGAATAGAAAAAAATCATTAAAACTAAGGATTGGTTTTTTTAGAATATCAACAAAATTGACAAACATTTGGCTAGACTAAGAAAAAAAGAGAAAAGATTCAAAGAAAACCAGAAAAAAAAGAGAAGCCATTACAACTGACAAATACAAAGGATCATAAGAGATTGCTATTAACAATGACGCACCAAATTGGATAACCTAGAAGAAATTCTTAGAAACATTCAACCTACCAAGACTGAACCATGAAAAAATAGAAAATCTAAACACTTATAATTAACAAAGACATTGAATCAGTAGTCAAAAGCCCCCCAAAAAAGAAAAGCTCAAGACCACATGATTTCACTGGTGAATTCTACCAAACCTTTAAAGAAGAATTAATACGAATCTTTCTCAAACACTCATAAAAAATTTTTAAAGTGAGGGACACTTCCGAACTCATTATATGAGGCCAGCATTACCTGATACAAATGCCAGAGAAAGACACTATAAGAAAAGAAAGCTACAGGTCAATATCCCTAATAAATACACATGTAAATATTCTCAACAATATATGAGCAAATAGACCATTAAAAGGATCTTAACCATGACTCAAGTGGGAGTTACCCCGGGATATGAAGATGGTTTATCATATGAAAATCAATCAATGTGATACACCACATTAACAGAACAAAGCATAAAAATCACAAATAATGATCTCAATAGATGCAGAAAAAGCATTTGACAAAATTCAACACCCTTTGATTAAAAAAATCAATACACAAGGAAGAGAAGGAAATTATATCAACATAATAAAGGCTATATATGAAAAGTCCACAGCTAGCATTACACTCGATGGTGAAAAACTAAAACTTTTCCTGTGACATCAAGAAGAAGAAAAGGATGCCTGTTGTTGCCCCTCCATTTACCACAGTAATGGAAGTCCTAGCCAGAACAATTTGGTAAGAAAAAGAAATAAATGGCATTCAAATCTCAAAGAAAGAAGTAAAAGTACTGCAGTTTGTGAATGACATGATCTTGTATAGAGAAAACTGTAAAAGCTCCACCAATAAACTATTAGAATTAATCAATAAATTTAGTGACACTGCAGGATAAGAAGTAACATACAAACATCAGGTGCGTTTTTATACACTAATAAATCATCTGGAAAGGAAATTAATAAAATAATCGAATTTAGAATGGCATCATTAAAGAATAAGCTTAAGCATAAGCTTAACCAAGGAAATAAAAAACTTACACACTGAAAACTACAAAACATTGCTGAAAGGAATTAAAGAAGAAAGAAAGAAATAGAAGGACATTCTATGTTCATGAATTGGAAGATTTAATATTGTTACAATGTCTGTACTACTCAAAGTGATCTACAGACCTGATGCAATCTCTATCAAAATCCCAATGGCACTTTTTACAAAAATTAGAAAAAAAAGATCCTAAAATTCAGATGGAACCACAAAGGACCCTGAACAGCCAGAACTATCTTAAGAAAAAAAGAACAAAGCTTGAGGTCCCACATTTCCTGATTTCAAAATATATTACAAAGCTACAATGGCAAAAAAAGAAAACAGCGTAATACCGATATAAATACAGATACATTAGTCAGTGGAATAGAATAGAGAGCAAAGAAATCCATGCATTTATGGTGAGTTGATTTTTAACAAAGGTGCAGAGAAAACACAATGGAGAACAAATAGTCTCTCCAACAGATGGTGTTGGGAAAACTGGATATACACATTAAAAAGAAGAAAATTGGATCATTATCTTACACAAAAATCAACTCAAAATGGAGTAAAGATTTATACATAAGATCCGAAACCACAAAACTACTAGAAGGAAAGCATTGCAGAAATGCTTCATTACTCTGGTGACAATTTCTTGGATATGATACCAAAAATAAACAAGTGGGACCACATCAATCTAAAAAGCTTCTGCACAGCCAAGGAAACAGTCAACAGAGTGACAAGGTAACCTATGAAATGGGAGAAAATATTTGTAAGTCATATATTTCATAAGAGGTTAATATCCAAAATATATCCAAACAATAGATAAAAACAACTTACTTTAAAATGGTCAAAAGTTTAGAATAGACATTTCTCCAGAGAATATATATAAATGGTCAACAAGTATATGAAAAGATTCTCATATCTTTTCATGATCATTAATCATCAGAGAAATGCCAATCAAAACGACAATGAAATATTATCTCACATCTGCTAAAATAGCCATTATGTTTTTTAAAAAACAGAAATTAAGAAGTTTTAGCAAGGACGTGGAAAAGTTAGAACCCTTGTGACTGCTGGTGGAAAGGTAAAATGGTGCAGCCACTATGAAGAAGGGTATGAAGGTTACTCAAGAAATTAAAAATAGAACTGCCATATGATCCAGCAATCCTACGTCTGTGTATTTATCCAAATAATTAAAATCAGAATCTCAGAGAGATATTAGCACTCCCATGATCATTGAAGCATTCTACACAGTGTGAGATGGGTCCAATTTCATCCATTTGCTTGTGGATATCCAGTTTTCCCAACACCATTGATTAAAGAGAGCATCTTCCCCATTGTGTGTTTTTGGCATTTTTGTCAGAGATCAATTGATCATAAATCCATGGATTTATTTCTGGGCTCTCTATACTCTTCTGCTTTACCATTGGCCTATATGTTTATTTGTATGCTGATCTTATGCTGTTTTGATTATGATAGGTTTGCAGTATATTTGTTATCAGGTGATCTCTTCAGCTTTCTTCTTTTTCCTCAAGATTACTTTGGCTGTTTGGATGTTTAGTGGTTCCATACAGATTTTAGGATTATTTCTTCCATTTCTGTGGAAACAGATGCCATTGAAATTTTTATAGGGATTGCACTGAATCTTTAGATCCCTTTGGTAGTAGGGATATGTTACCAATATTAATTATTCCAATTCATAAACATGAGATATCTTTCCATCTCTTTATGTCTTCCTCAATTTATTTCATCAATGATTCATAGTTTTCAATGTACAGATCTCTTACCCCCTTGGTTAAATTTATTCCTAAGTAATTTTTAATTCTATTATAAATGCAATTGTTTGCTTGATTTCTTTTTCAGACAGCCATCATTAGTTTACAGAAATACAGCTGATTTTTACATGTTGATTTTGTATCTTGTAATTTCACTGAATTTGTTCATTAGTTCTAATGGGGTTTTTGGTGTGTCCTAGTTGTACATTTTATATACAGGTCTGCCTTTGATCCATTTTGAGTTAATTTTTTTTAAAGGTGTAAGATCTGTGTCTAGTTTCATTTATTTGCATATGGATGTCCCATTGTTCAAGCACCATTTGTTGAAAAGACTTTCTCTGTTGTAGTGCTTCTGCTGCTTTGTCAAAAATCAGTGGGCTATATTTATGTGGGTATATTTCTGGGCTGTCTATTCTGTTCCATTAACCTATTTGTCTATTCTTTTGCCAATACCATACTGTCTTGATCACTATTTTTATAAGTCAGCTTTGTAGTAAGCATGACTTACTACAAAGTAAGCTTAACTTGAAGTCAAGTGGTGTCAGCCCTCCAAGTTTGTTCTTCTCCTTCAGTAAGTGCTGACTATTCTGGCTTTTTTGCCATCCACATAAACTTTAGACTGAGTTTGTCAATAAACATAAAATACCTTGCTGGGATTTTTACTAGATTGCATTGAATCTATAGATCCCTCTGGGAAGAACTAACATCTTGAAAATATTGAGTCTACCTATCCATCAATATGGAATATCTCTCCATTTATTTAGTTTTTCTTCGATCTCTTTCATCAGAGTTTTGTAGTTTTCCTACAGATTTTGTACATATGCTGATAAATCTGGGAGGTCCCAGTGTAAATGGTACAGTGTTTTTAAATTTCAAATTCCACTTGCCATTGTTGGTATATAGAAAAGTGACTGACTTTTGTGTACTAACCTAACATCCTGCAACCCTGCTATAATTGCTTTTTAGTTCTAGGAGGTTTTTTAAATTATTTCAGATTTTCTATACAGATGATCATGTCATCTGTATAGAAATAAAGATAGCTTTACTTACTCCTTCCCAATCCATACGCCTTTCAATCTATTTTCTTATCTTATTGCATTAGCTAGGACTTCCAGCAGGCCCTCAAATATTTCATTTTGTTGTAATGTTGATGAGAAAAAAAATCAATTCCTAGCCAGGGTAACTGTTATGTGTGGAGTTTGCACATTTTTCCCATGTCTGCATAGGTTTTCTCTGGGTACTCCAGCTTCCTCCTACATCCCAAAGATGTGCACATTAGGTGAACTGGCATGACCACATTGTCCCAGTCTGAGTGAGGGTAGGGGTGTGCGTGAGTGTGCCCTGCGATGAAATGTCATCCTGTCCAGGGTTGGTTCCTGCCTTGTGTTTTGAGCTGCTGCAATATGCTCCAGCCATGTACGACCCTGAATTGGAATAAAGCAGATTGGAAAATGAATGAACGAATGAATACAATTTTATCATAAAATAACAATTCATAAAATATAGGACAATTATATGAATGCACAAGAAACAATGCAGTACAAATGTGCTCATCAAACCCACCATATTTGTTATTGTTTGTTTTTGAACTGAGTGATGGTAGGAGGTGTTCCTCACAATTTTTACCTTGCAAACATTCCTTGATTTAACCCACTACTATGACTGTTGTGACTCACTGATTCACCAAAAATTGGATAAATACTTATCTTACTTGTTTTAATTAATCATTCTAAAATGCATATATAGCTCTTATTTATTTTAATCTTTAATATTAGAAATGTTTAGGGTTTCATTTAGAAGTTTGGTGATGTTTTTGTGACCAGGAATATACCTTAGGAACTTAACTCTTGTTTATGTCAATTAGCCTATGGTAAAATTGGTTTCATTACAAACTGTTTTGCTTAAAGTCACAGTTTCTAAGAAACTATCAACAACTGTTAAGTGAGGACTTACTATACAATGTGAATATGCTGAACAAAAGGATGATTGGCATCCCAATGGGACAGAGGAAGGTGGCATGAGATTTCATCACACTACTCAGAATGGTGCACAACTTAAAGCTTATGAACTATTCATTTCTGGAATTTTCCATTTAATAATTTCTGACTGTAGTTGACTGCAAGTAACTAAAACCAAACAAAGCAAAACCATGGATAAGGGAGGACTACCCAAAATTACATAAAAACATGAAGACAGGATAATAAGACAGAGAAATCTAACAAATCTAATCTATCCTAATTTTCATCATTTCTTTTCTTCTACTTACTTTAATTTGATCTTTTTCTTCCAGTTTCCTAAGGTGGAAGCTTAGTTGATTGGTTTTAGATTTTTCTTCTTTTCAAACATATGCATTCAATACTACAAATTTCCCTCTATGCACTGCTTTTACTGCATCCCACAAATTTTGATAAGTTGTGTTTTCATTTTAACTCAATTCTAAGTTACTTTTAAATTTCTCTTGAGATTTCTTCCTTGACCTATATGTTATTTAGAAGTGTTTTTTCATCTCCAAGTATTTTGGAGTTTTCCATTTATCTTGCTATTATGGATTTCTTGTTTAATTCCATTGTGGTTTGATAGCAGGCATTGTATGATTCATATTCTTGTAAATTTGCTGTGGAGGTATTTTATGGCCCAGAATGTGGTCTATCTTGGTGAATGTTTTGTGTTAGCTTGAGAATGATGGACATTCTGCTGTTGTTGGATGAAACAGTCTGTAGCTATCTATTATATTCAATTGCCTGATGGTGTTGTTGAGTTCAGCTTTGTCCTTACCAATTTTGCGCCTGCTGGATCTGTCCATTGCTGACAGAGGGGTGTTGAAGCCTCCAAATATAATAGTGAATTCATCTATTTCTCCCTGCAGTCCTATCCATTTTTGCCTACGTATTTTGATGCTCTGTTGTTAGGTGCATACACATTAAGAATTTTTATGTCTTCTTGAAGAAGTAATCCCTTTATCATTACGCAATGGTCCTCTTCACCCCTGATAACTTTTTCTGGTCTGAAGTCTTCTCTGTGCAATTAATATAGCTACTTTTGCTTTCTTTTGATTAGTTTTAGCATAGCTTTCACCAGTTGTTTACTTTTAATCTATATGTACCTTTATATTTACATGGACTTTTTGTGGGCAACACATGGTTGAAACTTGTTTCTTATTCCACTCTGACAGTATCTTTTAATTAATGTATTTAAATCATTGAAATCCAAACCAGTTATTGATACAGTTGGATTCCTATCTACCACATGTGTTATCGTTTTCTATTTGTTGCCTTTGTTATTTTTGTCTTCTACTCTTTTTCTGACTTCTGTGGTTTTGAGTATTTTATATCATTCTATTTTCTCTCCCTTAGTAGCATATCAGTTATCCTTTTTTTAACTTTTTAAAGTGTTTACCCTAGATTTTACAATATACATTTACAAGGAATCCAAGTCCAATTTCAAATAATGTAATAACACTTCACAGGTAATGTGAGTACCTTACAATAACAAAATAATTATAATTCCTTCCTCTTGTTTCTTATATCATTGCTCCCGTTTATTTCACTTACATATAAGCATACCTAAACATATATCTGCACATAAACATACACAATCAAATATATTGTTGCTTTTATTATTTTAAACAAAGTGTTATCTATTAGATCAATCAAGAATAACAAAATACAAGTTTTTATTTTACCTCCACTTATTCTTTCTCTGATGCTCTTCCATTTTTAATGTAGATCCAAGTTTTTTACCTTTATTATTTTCCTTCTCTCTAAAGAATTTAACATTTCTTGCAAGGCAGGTTTACTGGCAATCTATTCTCTCAATTTTTGCTTGTCTAAGAAATTATTTCTCTTTCACTTTTGAAGGACAATTTCACAAAATAAAGAATTCTAGCTTGATGGGTTTTTTTTTCTCTTAATACCTTCAATATTTTACTTCTGCTCTTCTTGCTTGGATGATTTCTGAGAAATCAGATGTAGTTATTATCTTTTTTTTTTTTTCCAGATGGAGTCTTGCTCTGTCACGAGGCTTGAGTGCAGTGGCACGATCTCAGCTCACTGCAACCTCTGCCTCCCCGGTTGAAGCGATTCTCCTGGCTCAGCCTCCCGAGTAGCTGGGACTACAGGCACCTGCCCCCATGCCCGGCTAATTTTTTGTATTTTTTAAGTAGAGACGGGGTTTCAGCGTGTTAGCCAGAATGGTCTTGATCTCCTGACCTTGTGATCCGCCCGCCCCTGCCTCTCAAAGTGCTGGGATTACAGTTGTGAGCCACCGCACCCAGCCGTAGTTCTTATCTTTACTCCCCTACGGGTAAGGTGTTCTTCCCCTCTCTGGCTTCCTTCAGGATGCTTTCCTTATGTTTGATTTTCTGTAGTTTGAAAATGGTATGCACAGATTTAGGGTTTTTGGCATTTATCCTGCTCAGTGTTGTCTGGGCTTCCTGACAACATATCCTGATATATAGGGGTTAGTGTCTGACAAAATTTGGGGAAATTCTCAGTTACTATTGTTTCAAACATTTCTTCTGTTTCTCTCTTCTCCTTTTGGAATTCTCATTACATTTGTGTTACTGCTTTTATAATTGTCCGGCAGTTCTTGGATATTCTGGTTTTTGTTTTTTGTTTTTTCAGTCTTTTTTATCTTTGCTTTTCAGTTTTGGCAGTTTCTATTGACATATCCCCAAGTCCAGAGATTCTTTCCTCAGCCATATCCAGCCTAACAATAAACCCATTGAAGGCATTTTTCATTTCTGTGACAGTGTTTTTGATCTCTAGCATTTCTTCTAGGATCTTTCTTAGAATTTCTGTTTCTTTGCTTACATTGCCCATCTGTTCTTGCATGCTGTCTACCTTATCCTTTAGTGTTTTAATCATAGTTGTTTTAAGTTCCCCATCTGGTAAATCTAACATCTCTGACATATCTAAGCCTGGTTCTGATGCTTGCTTTGCCTCTTCAAACTGTGGGGATTGTTTTTTTTTTTTTGTTTTGTTTTTTAGTATGTCTTGTAATTTTTTCTTGACAGCCAGACTTGATGTACTGGGTAAACGGAAATGTTATAAATATGCCTTTAGTAACGTGTTGATAAAGCAGGAAGGGAGTGTTCTGCAGTCCTATGGGTAGGTCTCAGTCTTTAGTGAGCCTGTACCTCTGGGCTGTGAACTTTACATATGTTCTTAGTCCCCAGCCTCCCCTTCAGTAGAACGCAATGCCTGGAGGGGCTGGAGTTGGGTATTTCCAGTCCCTCAGGTCAGCTATTTTCTGATAAAACTCCAGCAGATTAGACTCTGGTTAACTAGGTTCTCCTGTGGGCAAACCTTGTTAAGAACACAATGTTCTGGTGTATTTCAAAATGGCTCTTTTTTCCCTACCACTGCTTGAAGCACAAGGGAAATTTTTTCCATTATTCATTGTGAGAACCTGGTTGAACACCTGTAAGTAAAATTCATGAAAGTGTGGAGGCCTCCGTGGACTGGGTTCCCCTGGAATTTTTATCTCAGATTTGTTCACACAGTCTCCCGGAATTTTTCAGCTGTAGTTCAGGTTTTTCTACCTCCCAACTGATTCTCTGGGAGGTTTCTGCACCAGCAAGCCAGGACCCTCTGCGTTTGCCTGTTGGTCTCTCCAATTTGAGGGGACAGTGGTTTCCCCTGCAACCCAACGTCTATGATAGATAGATCTAAGAGTCGTTGGTTATTCAGTTTGCTCAGTTTTTATTTGATAGCTTTGAAAGATTTGAGCGCTTTCCCTATATAATTTTATTAAAACATTTTGACCTCTTGGGTCTATCCCACCATTCATCATCACTTGGGAGCTATGGAAGATGTAACTATAAGCAAAAACACATGTTTTAAAAGCAACTTCACTGAGTCTCTACTATGTGCAAACATCTGTGTTGTGGATCATACACAAAGGGATTCCCTTAAGAACTTGGTATCCTGCAGCCATTGCATTCATTCCAATAACTTACTATTGATCAAAATCTATTTAGAACTTCTCTTCTAGCATTCCTTCAACTGTGAAAATTGTCTCTGATGGATGAATATTTTTGAATGCCTTTTATACAGGTCCCATAAGTGGGATCTAATATTTGATTTCAGAAACAACCAAAACGCCAAATCAAAGTCAAGTTGTTGAATAAGGTTTGGATCCAATGAGGCAACACTTTTTTTTTTTTTTTTTTTGAGATGGAGTCTTGCTCTGTCACCCAGGCTGGAGTGCTGTGGCACGATCTCGACTCACTGCAAGCTCTACCTCCCAGGTTCCCGCCATTCTCCTGCCTCAGCCTCCTGAGTAGCTAGGACTACAGGCGCCCGCCACCACGCCCGGCTAATTTTTTTTGCATTTTTAGTAGAGACAGGGTTTCACCGAGGCAACACAATTTTTTAACATTGACTGGTTCTCTCATGTGGCTATTATATTTCTCAAGGCAATTTCAAAAGTCATTATTAAAAGTCAAGCTGCTCAAGACACACTGTATTGGTTGGACTCACAGCTATATGTTATTTTAATCTAATTTTTCATAATAGGACTTGCTTTATTCATTGTTTAATTACCTATACTTAATAGTAAGATTGATCTTTTCCCTGTTGGACAGCAAAAGGCCAAAGTTAAGAAGTGTGTTTCAATCCTCCCTAAGTTTACAGTACATAAACAATATGTTTGATATTCTTGGTTTAATTTTCCTTCCCTTTCTCCCCACCTCCTCTGACACATTGACATGTTTTCTATTATTTAAACTCATTCTATTATTTAATTTATATTATTTAAACTCTTTCTATTATTTAATCTGGCAACTTTGTACCAGATTACCTTTACTTCCTAGAGTTTTATTCTATTTCCTGGATTTTGGGAAATGAGAATGTACCAACACTGACTTTCCTTAAAATGGGGTTTGTGACACCATAAAACATCTCGTTCAAGCCAACCCCACTTCCAGCTGCTCTATTACGGTGTTCTGAGCCAGTCTGAAACAGAATCCCTTAACAGTGCTACTTCACAGTTATATGCCCAGCTCACAGAATCACATTTTGCAAACTGTGCACTTTAGATTGTAACTGAAAACAAGGCTGTCTCCCCTGACTCTGTCATGACTCCAAACATCTGAAATGTTAGAACATGTTGCTTTTATGCTGAACCGTCACACAACTGCCAGAGTGCTGAAGGTCCTTGTTTCCACTACTGCTACTTTAGAGAGAGAGGGGCAGACAGAAATGGCTTTCTGTAATAAAATATGTGTGCTTGGGTGACAGGAAGGGGAGGGGAGCAGAGGAGTGAGTAACAGAAAGACATCATTCAATTTAGGCATCTTCCATCTGAAAATAATGGAAGAGGACACTAAGAGAACATTGTAAAATCCCACCTTTTTAGACTCTGAGAACACCTAAGAACTGAGTAAACTGCCATTCATCATCAGGGTTAAAAAGTCACATTTCTTGGTCTCTATGATGGATCCCTTTGGGCAAATGCTTGGGACCCTAGGATCAGAAGATGAGTTATTGATCCTAACCTGAAAATAAAAAATGTCTGGATTGAATGCTTTAAGACAGAGCCCCTTCCCTTTTTTAGTCTGATTTCTAGAGCAGCTTTCTCCCAGATCATGACTGCAAAGTCTGTTCGCTCTTGATGAATATTTAAAAGATCATGAAAAAATGAATTTCTTACAACTCATTGCCACCAGAATGACTTTTAGTTTCTCAGGTCTATGGGGGAGGATGATGGGAAGAGATGTCACTGATTTGGGGTAGGCAAACAAGGTCGACCTCCTATCACTTCATTCATTCAGTCAGTCAGCCGGTCGACACACATTTACCAAGCAATCACTGTGCCGCAAACATCTAGGAAGCTCTCGTGGGGGACTGGACACTCTTGCACTGCCCCTAGGAGGCACCCTCTCTTTCCCTTTCTGTTTCTCTCTCCCCTGACATTTCAGGAGTCTCAGGGGAAAATGCAAATGCGCCAAGAGACTCTAACTCAGAGCACACATGACTAGTTCCAACAGAAACAAACTAGGCCTGAGGTAGATTTCAGGGAAGGAACTCAGAGGCTGGAAAACCTGGTCTGCCACTGCCCTGGCGGGTCACTCGGACGTTCTGAGCCTTGGTTTTTACCATTTGTAGAATGGGTGGTGGAATAAATTATCCCTAAAACCCCTTCCAAACTTAAGCTTCTACTTTTCCAAGATCCTAACGAGACTTTGTGTCCCCAGAGTGCACAAATGCACTGTTTCCACTACTGCGCACTGTGCACCCTTAAAAAGCATCGCGTGGTGTGGTCATTCCAAACACACACACACACACACACACACACACACACACACCCCTCAGCCTCCCGCTCCTGATTATGTGTTTAAAGTTCTTAGGTGATCCCAGGTTCGCAAGTGCTCAGCTATAGCAAGTTTTCTTTAATTTTAGGTAGAATTTGTTCATGCACTACTTTCGCACTGAGTACTGCAGTGGAGTCAGCTTCCTTTCCAAAGCCCAGGCAACAAGGAAAAATCTGAAGTAAAGACAGAAGCTCTCCTTTGCCTTGGGGAGAGAGTAAGGAGCTAGTAAGGGGCCCCATGATGAAAGGAACCTAAAGCGGGAAACATTGTGTTTTCCTGCTCAGAAGGTAATGCTGGATCCCTAGGGCTATGTCCGGCGTTCTCCAGCCCCACTCCAGGGCTCTGCATTCCCGACCTTGCTACCGTGATGCCCCGGCCGGGAGGCAGGCGGTGCTCGGGTGCAGCTCCGGGGCTAATCCGAGTGCTGCGTGTCAAGCCCGCACATTGAGGCCTGCGGAGAACTGAGACCCCAGTGCCCGCAAGCCCAGCCTACGCAGGAGAGCGCTGCCCTCTAGCGACTATAATGGGACACGCAGCGCGGCCCGAGCCCCGCGGGAGCAGCGCGGCTGCAGGTCCTAGCGACTGTAGAAATCAGCGCTTTGCAGAGGGCGCAGAGGGCCTGGAAACCTCTGGGACCTTTTCCCAGGAACTGTTTATGGTTTCCCCCTAGGTCTAGGAGAGATAGATGCACAGGTGGATTGGATACATCCATGGTAGATGTAAGGTAAGCAGACAATGGACACAGATGGAAAGGTGGACGGACGGGTGACGGATGGTTAGGAACACGTTTTGAGGGCTTGCTATAGTGCCAGGCACAAGGCTAACAGACTTCGTCCATTATTTCATTTGATTCTCTCCAGAACCTTATGAATGGCATATTACCTCTGTTCCTATTTTTCAAATAGGGAAACTGAGGCCTCAGGCAATGTAAGCAGCTTGCCACTTAGCAATCTTGCAGAGCCAGGAAGCGGGAAAGGGTGTCTTAATGGACAGTACCAGCCTCCACAGTGTGCCCTCGGCCCCCTCCCGATGGAGAAGAGGTTCCAAGCCCCGGCGTCCCGGGTAGGGCGTCCCTCATCCCTCCCTCCCTCCCCACCACACTCCTGGCGCGCTGACATTACACCTGCCCCGGAACCCCCCTCTCACTCATCCAACACCCCAGGACACCCTGGACAGCGCTCTCAAGGCAGTAGGTCTTCGACTTGGGAGCCCTGGGGAGCTGGTTAAACACGGATCCTCTCCCACAGTGGCTGAAAAGCGCGCAGTCCAGGAACCTGAGGGTTTACCTGCTTCTACGCTTGGCCAAGGGTCTCTAACTGGAAAGGTGAAAATTCTGTCCCGAGATTTTAAGATTCCCAGAAAGTTTCAATCGTTCAGTTCCTGTAACCATTGAGCGCCTAAACTGCCCACCTTGACGCTCTTAGATGCTGCGGTAAGGAACTCGGAGTCAAGTGTGGGGGACAGGCTGGTCGATAAATGACATTCCGGACGGCTGTGCTTGGTGCTCACGGGGACCCGCGAGGGGGCCCAGGGAGGAGGCGGGAAAGGGGCAGGTTCACCGGCCCGCTGGGTCTCCAGCACATTCCAGAAGTCTAAGCCAGTCCATCTATCCTTCCAAACGCCCCCACCTCGCTTCCCTCCCTGGAGCCCGCATCCCACGGTGCAATTTCAGTGACTTTATGCGGAGAAACTTGATCCTATCTCACTCTCCCCAAACTTCCTAACTGCCTTGGATTTGTCACCTGGCAGTGTGGGGAGCCACCGAGCGCCCCCTGTGGCCCCCACCCTCGGCGGGGGGAGCTGCGCGCGGGTGCTGGGGGACCGACCCCTCCCGCGAAGGCGTCGGCGCGGGGCTGGCGTAGGGCCTGCGTCAGCTGCAGCCCGCCGGCGATTGGGGCGCGCGCGCCTCCTTCGGTTTGGGGCTAATTATAAAGTGGCTCCAGCAGCCCTTAAGCCCCGGGACGGCGAGGCAGGCGCTCAGAGCCCCGCAGCCTGGCCCGCGACCCCGCAGCGACGCTGAGGACCGCGACGGTGAGCCCTACGTCCGCCAGCACACCCGGGCCCGCTCCTCCCCGACGCCCACCCTCCTCACACTTGCCTTCTTCTCTTCCCTCTAGAGTCGTGTCTGGAACCCGGCGTTTCCAATTGGCCTGCTCCATCCGAACAGCGTCAACGTGAGTGAATTTGGCCGAAGCTTGTCTTTGCTGCGCGGGTTTGGGGACGTCTGCCCGCCCTCTTTCCCTTCACATTTCATTGCATGGGTTCCCTAATAGCGTTCCCTGGTTCTTCTTTGTGACCCCAGTCAATGTCCTGCCTCCCCCGATTCCCGCTCTCTCGCCCCTGGTCTGCGGCGTTCTCTCCGGAATCTTGCCCTGGGCCGCGGACGCCCAGGAAAACAGCCGGGTGCCCCAGGCAGTCTCGCGTTGGGGCAGACCGCACCATCCCGGGAGCCGCGAGGCGATCTGAGTCGCCTCCAGGTCTACCTAAAAGCTGTCGGCCGGGAGGGCGGGGCCCCAGAAAGGAGCATTCCTGCGGGCTTTTGCTCGACGATCCCCTTCTGAGGCTGTCGCGGCGAGGGTCCTACCGAGGGACCCGTTCTGCGCCCAGACAGGCTCGAAGCACGCGTCCCTCTCTCCTCGCAGTCCATGGCGCGGTTCCTGAGACTTTGCACTTGGCTGCTGTTGCTCGGCCCCGGGCTCCTGGCGACCGTGCGGGCAGAATGTAGCCAGGATTGCGCGACGTGCAGCTACCGCCTAGCGCGCCCGGCCGACATCAACTTCCTGGTGAGTGTTGCGCGCGGCGAGTGTTGCGCACCTTGTGAGACAGAGTTTCCGCAACAGTACACGGACTGCCCCCGGCCCACCGCGCGGCGCGTATGGCGGTTCGCACCGGGTCGGAGCCGCAGCGGCGCGAGCCAGTGGTGACCTGGGTGTCTCAGCTGTTCCTGGAACACTGACTGAAGTCCTGCCCTTGCTCTTAGCTTCGGGGATCCGCGACTATCTGGGGACCGGTAAGGGTAGCGGTGTCGCCGCACAAACCGAGTTTGTTTTAACCTTGGGAATTTGGGAACCCCGAGAAGTGCTCTGTTCAGCACCTCGGATAGCACTGGGTTCTCTCCTGGGCTGTCAGAAGGAAGATGGCTGTCACCACAACTCCTAACATATCCCAGCTAAGGGCCCCTCCACACGCAGCCATCTTCCCATCTTTCCCGCAAATAATGTAATTTTTTGTTAGTGACATTTCAGTGTCTTTCTTTAGATTTATGTTCCCCAACTCTTTTAACCTCAGGTCCTTCATTCCCTACCCTCACCTGTAAATAGGAGAGAGCAAAGGGATGGAAAAGGGGTACGGGGAGAGGAAGGCGAAATAACCGTAGACAGGAAAGAGTTCAAACTGTCTCACTAGCCAGTGACGCTGGAATTCAACTTCTGTTTCGACTGCCCTTTTGTAATAGTAACTAAAACAACAGTTTAATTTGGCTATGAGAAAGGATCAAGAGAAGTGGCCAGTGTCCAATGGGTGACAACAATCCAAAGATACACTGCACTACAGGGGGTTGGGGAAAGAAAAGGCTGAGGACAAAATAACTTTCATTCTGATCATGGTTCCCCATGGGCTGTCGAATCACCTCTGGTGCTCCACTGAGTCTGAATCTCCAACCTTGAGACTCAGGTAGCTTCACTTTTACCAGCTCCCCTGACAATTCCTTTGCATTGCTTTTGAAATTTGTTGAAATTTTGTGGTTACTTAAAAAGCTCATGAGAATAGTGTATTCGCCCAGGCTGCTTTGGGTTCCACGTGGAACTGAGGAAATTTTACCTTATGTAGATGTTTGAAATGGGGAGAAAACCAAGGAACAGGTTCCAAATATCTGTGGTATATATTTCAGGTTAAATGTTTGTTTGACCTGTGCTAACTTGGCATTAAAGAGAAGACACATAGGAAGGTTGTATATTTAAACTATGAGAAAAATGCTTCATCTTCAATAGGGGAAACAATCCCCTTCACCCATCTTTCTTGTTTCTCCTGTAGTCATGAGCTGATAATCTATGCCTAAAAATTGAGCCAGTGCTACAAATATAAGGATAGATCTTGTGGGTAAAGAATTTTAGACACAGAAGGAGGAAGAGAAACCCAAAACATGCCATATAGAAGACTCCACTTTCTGTCCCCGTATGCCCAGTCACACATATTTTGAGCTTCGCCTGCTCAACATGTCGGGGGCTCAGCCCCCTCCCCTAGCTTTCTCTGCCATCTGAATAAAGGTTATATGGATTCTAGTCTAATTTTTCTAATCACGCAGTCTGACCCCAAAGTAGTTTACTTAAATTATGTGAGTTAGCAAATTAATATGACTGACATTTAATCATGCCTATTCAAATGGGTTTTTTTCATACTTAATCTGTTTGATTCACCAAGCTCCCAAAATGCTACTAATCTTCCTTTTGCATTGTTGAGGAACTTGAGCAGAGCTCACCGGGTAGCAGCTAGCCCTTCCCTGGGTATCATCTCAAATCTTGACTTCTCTCCTTCTCTCACCCTCTTCTCATCATGTAACAGGATTGTGGGGTAGGAGAAGAGGAAGGCTGCTCTTTCCAGAATTTTCCTTACTGCTTTTTATGCTCTTGTTTTTATCACTTATTACTATTACCATTACTTTAATCCAGGTGATGGAATGGCACATGTAGTGTTAGCAACTTGAAAAAAATAGATAATAAGCAACCATCAATAAAAATAGTCTCATAGAAAGGCATTTTGTGTAATAACTGATTTGCATTGGACCCTACATTTAGGGTTGTTATTGTCTCAATGACAAAACGTTTACTTAGTGACTGTCTCGCTAGAATTACAGCATTCTGGGATTTTGGCTCGGATGCAAAAGATATGTGAGAAATGAGGTTGCCTGGCCAAAATTATGTAGTGAAATCATACATAATGAGCTTTGAGCTTCTACCATGAGAAAGACACTTGTGATTGGTACTGTGGTGGATGCAGAGATGAGCAGGCATGCTATGGCTGATGTCCAAATAGAATTTCCCATCTAATGTGATCCTGACCATACCACACAAAGTGTGATAAATACCACAAAACATGCATACATGGCTATAGGAGCCATCAGTTAACATCGCTGCCTTAGTACGAGTGCATTATTCTGATATTTGTTACTATTTGGTTTTGAAGGAATCTCACATCACGTACATTTAAAAGTCTTTTGGTATTAGTATGCAAAACATTCAACGTTAATTTTTAACAACAAGATCACTTAGATACAACTTTAGAATGGAAATATTATTGCCCCTTAAATATCTTAAGCTTCTAATGGTGTTTTTATTTGTTCATCATATGTCAGGAATAAAATAAGACATTTTAACTATTAATGGATCATCTTTAGATTCTTATGTAGTTATATATTTAATCTTCTCAGACACAAAGCTTAAATACTCATTAAGAGCTTACTAAATACGTGCCTTCAAGATTTTGTTGCACTAATAAAATGCTTTCTTTCATTGTGAAAATAATATATGTGTATTTAACATCACTTAATATACCAGTACATTTTTTAATACCAAGAAAGAGCCTGGCCTTTCTGTCTAAATTAAAGGTCTGTAACCCGGCCTCTCTATAAGTAGACTTCAGAGGGCTATAAAAAAACTCCTGAAATGCCAAGAAATACGCATGTTTTGTAAATGTTCACATATTAGTACTCTCTTTATCATACCCAAGTGATGTGTTAAATAGAAAAAAAACTTAAAATCATTCAAATGTATAGACTTAACAATGATTTTGAATTTAATATTTATATAAGAAAAAGGAAAGAATGTATGCTGATGATTCCTATTTTATCAAATACCATGATTTCCATTGAAAAATACTTTTTCTATACAACAGTGACTAAATGTGAAGAAAATAAACATGAATAATTTGTGCACTTGCATTTGTATAATTTTATATCTGATCTCATCATTATAGACATTTTGTTCAAGATAATAAAGTCTGTTGTATCCAGCAAAGAAAAAAGGAAAAAAACAAAAGATCTGTACTTTCAACAAATTAACAAATTAATAAGAATGCAAATAATTCATAAGATTTAAATTGAGTTTTTAGGATGTGTTTATAAACTTTTTTTAAACGGTTGTTTTTCTTTGAAGATTGAAAGTATTTGCAGGAATATTGGATACCATTTTAAGTAAAATATTAACACAAGAAAGCAAATGACCCTTATGTTATTAATACTGATTTTATCTGTAAGACAAGAAGATAAAAGGAATTTTGAGGAAATATCCCTGATTAGGTAAATAAAAATTTCTCCTTTTTAGTTAGAAAAATCTCAAACAAAATTATATCAGAAGTGGAAAACTATCCAGTGAAATTAGATTGTGAAAGCAGTCAATCTAAGTTAAAACCGTGTGGAAATTTTTTTAAAAAACATTCTTTAAAATTTCTATGGGTTTAAAATCCAAAGGCAGATTCCTAACTGGATTCAGTGAACGCCTCCACTTTCCCCTTTCCAAATTTTATTTGTTTCATTTGCATGCTCAGCCTTATGAAAAGTCGTGATAAGAAATTGGAAATGACCTTATTATAATAAGGAAGTTATTATGTCAAAGCAAGCATATTTTTGGTCCACAAAAGTTCATTTACTTAATGAAATCACATAAGCTTCTTTTTGTCATTACATCAAATTGTTTTCCCAGGCTTGCATAATGGAATGTGAAGGAAAACTGCCTTCTCTGAAAATTTGGGAAACCTGCAAGGAGCTCCTACAGCTGTCCAAACCAGAGCTTCCTCAAGATGGCACCAGCACCCTCAGAGAAAGCAGCAAACCTGAAGAGAGCCATTTGCTAGCCAAAAGGTATGGGGGCTTCATGAAAAGGTATGGAGGCTTCATGAAGAAAATGGATGAGCTTTATCCCATGGAGCCAGAAGAAGAGGCCAATGGAAGTGAGATCCTCGCCAAGCGGTATGGGGGCTTCATGAAGAAGGATGCAGAGGAGGACGACTCGCTGGCCAATTCCTCAGACCTGCTAAAAGAGCTTCTGGAAACAGGGGACAACCGAGAGCGTAGCCACCACCAGGATGGCAGTGATAATGAGGAAGAAGTGAGCAAGAGATATGGGGGCTTCATGAGAGGCTTAAAGAGAAGCCCCCAAATGGAAGATGAAGCCAAAGAGCTGCAGAAGCGATATGGGGGCTTCATGAGAAGAGTGGGTCGCCCGGAGTGGTGGATGGACTACCAGAAACGGTATGGAGGCTTCCTGAAGCGCTTTGCTGAGGCTCTGCCCTCCGACGAAGAAGGCGAAAGTTACTCCAAAGAAGTTCCCGAAATGGAAAAAAGATACGGAGGATTTATGAGATTTTAATACCCTTTCCCACCAGTGGCCCCAGGCCCCAGCAAGCCTCCCTCCATCCTCCAGTGAGAAACTGTTGATGGTGTTTTATTGTCATGTGTTGCTTGCTTTGTATAGTTGACTTCATGGTCTGGATAACTATACAACCTGAAAACTGTCATTTCAGGTTCTGTGCTCTTTTTGGAGTCTTTAAGCTCAGTATTGGTCTATTGCAGCTATCTCGTTTTCATGCTAAAATAGTTTTTGTTATCTTGTCTCTTATTTTTGACAAACATCAATAAATGCTTACTTGTATATAGAGATAATAAACCTATTACCCCAAGCGCATAATATCCTTGTAAGTCTCTTTTTCTCCAAGGCTCTCATTTGCCTTTGGGTTTCCACATCAATCCTAGACTCAGGGACAGTAGAACCATCTGCTTTTGACATAATAATCATTGTCTTTCTTCTCTTTCAGCCAAGGCTGCAAAAACATTTTTTATTTAATTCCTCACAGCATGAAATCTTAGATGAGTAAACATGTGGGAGCAAAATAAAATGTATTTTCACTCTCATTTCTGCAAATCAGATACATGAAGAAAAACCAAAGCCTAATACAAGAGTCAGCTATGCCCTCATTAAACACACACACACACACACACACACACACACACACTTGCATTTACATCAGATATGTATGTCTCTTCAGTAAAGTATTTTAGAAGTTAGTAAGAAATTAAAGATAATTTCGTCCAATTTTACAAATGAAGAAAGGGAAGCCAAGAAAGGTTGTGTAGTTGGCCCAAAGTTGCCCAGCAGTTGAAGGATAAAAATAGGATTAAAACCCCAAACTTTTTGTGTCCAATCAATATCCTTTTCACTGCAGTTCCTTATCTCCTATCCAGGTCACTAGTAAGAATTGTAAGAACGTGGAACTACATCTTAGTCACCATTGTACACCTCTACACTATGACTGTAGCAGATTCTCCAATATCGGATGAATGGATATATGAATGATGAATAAATGAATTTGGTGACCAGATAATGAGGAAAGATATTGTGACTGTTTTGTAAGGTAAATCCCCAAAACACAAGGTGCTTATGACTACTTCATATTAATGAGACAACGCTCAGATATAAGAAATGTAACTTTTCATTTTTCTTTTTTTTATTATTATTATACTTTAAGTTTTAGGGTACATGTGCACAATGTGCAGGTTTGTTACATATGTATACATGTGCCGTTAACTCGTCATTCTGGTTTCTCTTCAGATCGTACAAATCTTTCCCCTTTAACTTTTCATTTTTCTAACTGGAACAACATACAGCTTAACCCCTACTCGCTAAATCATTTTTCCAGGAGCCCCACCATCCCTGTCTCTTGTGTTTCTCAAAACGTTGGAATTTAGCAACTCAGGAAAGTGGGGGATGAGTCTCTGGTCTGCAGTCTACCAAGGCTGCTGCCGAGACGCTCACTGTGCAAGCCTGTGTGCCCCATCTGATAAGGCAGCTGCGCTGTGCTCGGCAGTTTGTTCTCTATGTACAGCCCCGCCAGGGCTCGCAGGACATCCACATGATCATGCTGTTAGGAGACCCATCTCCTGGAATTAGTGCAAGGAATCATAGGGCCCCACACTCACAGAGCCCCAACTCCATCAATCTTCCTGATCTTTGGTAAACTAATTTTTTCTTCCAGGCAAAGCCCGGGAGGAAAAAAGATAATACAATTATTATTGATAAGATAAAACCATTATTATCTCACAATTGTCCAGTATGTATACTTACATATCTCATACAATGTGTTTGAGAAAATAACAAAGTTCACCATCAGACAAATACATTTTTTTTAAGCAAGCGCAGTTTCACGCGCGTCCGTGTGAAGAGACCACCAAACAGGCTTTGTGTGAGCAATAAAGCTTCTAATCACCTGGGTGCAGGCGGGCTGAGTCCGAAAAGAGAGTCAGCGAAGGGAGATAAGGGTGGGGCCGTTTTATAAGATTTGGGTAGGTAAAGGAAAATTACAGTCAAAGGGGGGTTGTTCTCTGGCGGGCAGGTATGGGGGTCACAGGGTGCTCAGTAGGGGAGCTTTTGAGCCAGGGTGGGCCAGGAGAAGGAATTTCACAAGATAATGTCATCATTTAAGGCAGGAACAGACCATTTTCACTTCTTTTGTGGTAGAATGTCATCAGTTAAAGCAGGAACTGGCCATCTGGAGGTGTACATGCAGGTCACAGGGGATATGATGGCTTAGCTTGGGCTCAAAGGCCTGACACAGAGTTATTGCTTTTTTTTTTTTTTAGAGATGGGGGCTCACTTGGTTGCCCAGGCTGGAGTGCAGTGGCTAGCTCACTTCAGCCTCGGCTTCCTGGCCTCAAGCGATCCTCCCACGTCAGCCTCCCAAAATGCTGGGATTACAGGCGTGAGACACCGCGCCTGGCCAAGGCACAGTTTTTTATCTAGGAGGCTTTCTTCTCTTTTGGGGAAGCAGTGTAGACTGGGCTAAGGCACTCGTGGTAGTTAACAGACAGTTGTCTGTGCCTCCATTTCACCCCCCACCCCCCAACACTCCCCTCCTGCCCCGCCGGTCGCCTCCGCCAAGGGCCACACGATGCTCGGGGTGGGACAGCGTCACACACTTGCAGTTCCTCAACTCTCTCATGTCCGGTGTAGAATTGGGAACCTAGAGGATGCTTCCAAATTGCCTAGGGAAGGAACGAACAGAGGAGAGGGGTCGGGACACGAGGAAAGGGGGAAGGGGCGATCGGGGATGACTCCTCTCCAGGCCGCAGAGCGATGCCAACCAAGGCTGTGCGCCCGCCCCGGGCATTACAGGACGCAGGAGCCCCTCCTCCAGAAGTCCTCAGCAGTAAGCACGGGCGGTCGTCCACAAAACGTGACTCGAGGGGGTTGTGTAGGCCTCACTCACTCTCCAAATTTCTCCTGAGCTTTCTGGCCTTCAATTTGAAATTCCAGCATTAGAAGTTTGCTTTCCAACTCTTAAGGGCTTTGATGTTTGATGTTTTTAAGAATTCCCTATTTGAATTCTGAGGGGCCCAGACCCCCTGGGTTGCTATTCTAAGGGCCGCTAGCCGGACTCTGCTGTGGCACTCAGTGCGTACGCAGCGCATATGTCTGAGTTCTGAAAACACGAGACAGGCTAAGGTGGGGACTAACCTAGGACTAGGACTTAGGGTGAAATGAACCCAAAGCCACAGCTGATTTGAGAGGGTCTCAGAGAAAACCACGTGGAACAAGAAGAAGGAAAATCCACAACCTGCAGAGGGCGCTGCTGCTCCATTCCGCGCTCTCCCGGAGCTGGGGCTGGTTCCTACCCACTCGGACCTTCCACTGCCACCTCCAAGCCTGCGTCCCGCTCTGGGCTCCCTCTGAGAGTTCATTTGTGAGGCCAGGCTGCCTGCATCGAAATCCCAGGTAGCTGTGTAAACTGCAGCTCTCCCTGCCTTGGTTTCTCCTCTGTGCCTCATTCAGTTGTTATGATAAGTAAAATGTGTTAGGGTGTAGAGTCCTTAAGCCAGGGCCAGCGCACAGCACCACTTACAGGATTAGCAGCCACGATTGCTCTTCCACGTGGATCTTGGGCTCCCCCACCCCAGCACACACACCCAATTCACGCTGGGTCTTTCAGAGATTAGATGCCATCCATAAGCCTCCGTCCTGGTCACCAGGCAGAGGGCTCCTTTCCTGACAGTTATATCCCACGAGGCAGAAACTGCTTGCAAAGCACCTCATACTCATCTTCACTTTTTCGGTTTTCTATTACAAACCTGGAAAACCTGTGTAATCAAAGAATTATCAACATGTCATTCTGCATTTGTCCAAACCACAGAAGGTCCAACACCAAGAGTGAACCCTAATGTAAACTATGGCCTCTGGGTGATAATGATGTGTCAGTGCAGGTTCGTCAACCCTAACAACTGGACGTCTCTGGCGGGGCCTGTTGATCATGTGGGAGGCTGTGCATGTGCCCGGACAGGGAGCATACAGGAAATCTCTCTACCTGGCACTCAATTCTGCTGTGAAGCTAAAACTGGTCTTAAAAAGAGACGGAGAGGAGAGAGAGAGAGAGAGAGAGAGAAGAGAGAGATTATCCAAAACTAAAATGCATGAAGACTCTGAGCCTTGAACTACAACGATTTCTTAGGAGAAGATAGGGGAGGGGTGTAAAGCTTTGACCATTTTTATTTGTGTGTTTGTTTTTCTTCTTTTCCTGAAACGTACAGAAGCACCACCACATAGATCAATTCATTCATTCAACAAATGAATATTTTATGGAAGAGGCTCCAGATGGAGGGAAGAGCCAGTGCAATGCCTCAAAATGGAGACGTGGTGTATTAGTGGAGAAGCAGCAGGACTTGTGAAGCCTGGGAAGAGGGCTTGGGGTTTTATTCTCAATAAGATAGAAAATGATTCAAGGCTGAGAGCAGGAGAGTGGCAGGATATACTGACATATTTAAACCTCACTGTCTCCCACAAAGAACAAGTTTTATCTCTCCTCATGCTCCTGAGAGAAGAATGTACTACTTATCTACCATCATTCTTCATCCATCGAAACATCTGGGTTTACGTGAAAAAAATTATATAAAACTTTCAGTGTTTTCTAATAAAAATGCAATGAATACATTTTCTTTATCAATTCCTATGCCAAAAATCAGAACTCACAGGGCTTGCCAATATCTTTGAGAATGAAAAATACAAACAAAACAAAACATGCAATTATATTATTGGCCAGGCACGTGTGTCTCTGCAAGGGTGCAAAATTCACATCTGCAGAGGAGCTTGGCAATAGCCTTCACACACCCATCCATGTCTCATGCTTATCCTTCTTCTCTTACCTTTTTTTATCAGATATAACATAAACACAAAGAGTTCTACACATCATGAGGGCACTTCTCAATGGATTGCTATGAAGGAAACATTCCCATGAACCACCCTCCAGGGCAAGAAAGAGAATATCACCAGCATCTCAAAAACCCCACTCATGGCGCCTCCAGATAACCATTCTTCCCTTCTGCCCAAGGTGACCACCCTCAGGACTTTGACAACCATGGATTAGTTCACCTGCTTTTAAATTTTATAGACATGGAAACACATTTTTCCTCCCATCTATTTGGCTCCATATTTGATTTGTGAGATTCATCCATGGTGTTGCGTATCAACGTGGTTCATTATTTTTATTGCCACGAGTATTCAGTTGTATGAAAATACGACAGTTCCATTTCATTACTTGTGGATGCCTAGATGGTTTCCAGGTTTTGGCTATTGCAAATAATGCTACTATAATTGTGTAAACTTTATTCTGCCACTTTTTTTCACTTTGTATATCTTGGCAATATTTCTACACCAACACGTGAGTCTACCTGATGCACTTTAACTACTGCATGGAATTGTGTCATATATATGCTTTGGGTTTTTTCTTAATAACTCCACTAGCAATTAGTTTTTTCACATTACAAACAGTGCGGACATGACACATTTCTCCTGGGTACTTAACTGAGAGCAGACTTGCCAGATCATATCGTATACATGTATTCAACTGTCATTTATAGTGCCTGATAGCTTTAATGAGTTTGTACTAGGCTGGGCGTAGTGGCTCTCGCCTGTAATCCCAGCACTTTCGGAGGCCAAGGCAGGTGGATCATCTGAGGTTGGGAGTTCAAGACCAGCCTGGCCAACATGGTGAAACTCCATCTCTACTAAAAATACAAAATATTAGCTGGGCGTAGTGCTGTGCACCTATAATCCCAGCTACTCAGGAGTTGGAGGCAGGAGAATCACTTGAACCCAGGAGGTGAAGGTTGCAATGAGCTGAGATCGCACCATTGGACTCCAGCCTGGGCAACAAGAGTGAAACTCGGTCTCAAAAAAAAAAAAAAAAAAAAAAGAAGAGTTTGCACTATTTGGGACTTGGACTTCATATTGTTAGTCTTTTTAAAGCAAGCCATTCTGTTTTAATTTACATTTCCCTAATTACTAATGAGATCAAGCATCATTTCATATGTTAATTGATCATTTGGATATCTTTATTCTTTTGCTTTTCAAATGTGTTTTTCAGGGTACATATCTGAATGATTTTCTGTTCTGCGGTGAATTGCCTTAGACCCATCAAATGCATGAGTTCTTTAAGCTATAAATTACCTTCAAGAATCATTTTTTATCACCTTGTTACAATCCACACAAGCCTATCCATTACTCTGACTATAGACTGACTCCATGACAGTGCTAATTTATCGTTTACTGCCTAGCAAATTACTGGATACGCTTTCTGTTTTTCCTTCCAGCTTTCGTGTGTAGAAGTCCTGAGTGGAGTGTTGGGGTTAGAATAGCCCTCTCCAATAGTCAGCCTTACCATTCTGCCGGTCTCCTTGCAGGGTCCTTGGGATTAGGACAACTGGGCAGGTCCTCCCAGGACCTTCTCCAGCAAGGTGAGGAGCACACCCCACTTCTGAGGGATTCACGGGTTTTGGTGACTGAGTCATTTCAACGAGCCACTCCATCCCAGGCCCTCAGTGAGGCGTCCCCTTCCCTCAGCCACTAGGCTTTAGTCTCTCACCTCGCCCCTGGGGTTTCTTGTTGCTCTCTTCCCTGGAGAACTCTGAAGGACCTCAGGCACACCCTTTGCTGGCCACCACCTTGCTTACTCTCATTTTGATATTGATCTAGAAAGAAATTGGAAGAGAGAGGGAGTTGTAGACACGAAATGAAAGAGCCAAATTTCTAAAATTCCTCTTTCAATTTACCAATCAAGTAGAATACTAGATCTTCAAGGTATCCAGAAAGGACTGAGTAGAGGATGGGCCATGAGGAAGGCACACAATTTGAAATCAGCAGTGACGTGATAGGAGAGGCCACTCTTGTTAAAGAATTGTCTGGTGGGATGGAGACTTAGGTGAATTTGGAACTGGCAATAGAGAATTTGCCCAGAAAGTCATTATTTCCTTTTCATTACCCAAATTACTAACTGAATAAATACTTATGGAGCATATACTATAGGCCAGAGGTTCCCAATCCCCGGGCCACAGACCAGTACCGGTCCATGGCCTGGTAGGAACCCAGCAGCACAGCAGGAGGTGAACGACAGGCTAGTGAGCATTATAGCCTGAGCTCCGCCTCCTGTCAGGTCAGCAGCAGCATCTGATTCTCACGGGAGCGCGAACCAACCCTGCTGTGAACTGTGCATGTGAGAGATCTAGGTTGCATGCTCCTTATGAGAATGTAACTAATGCCTGATGATCTGAGGTGGAACAGTATCATCCGGAAACCATTCCACCCTGGTCCATGGAAAAATTGTCTTCCACAAAACTGGCCCTTGATGCCAAAAAGGTTGGGGACCACTGCTATAGGCCATGCACTACCCTCAGCTCAGAAGCTACTGAAAATGAAAGTCCACCTGATTATCTGCTTTGTCAAAATTTACATTCTATGGGTAGAGTGAGGCAATAAACAACAAGTAACTGTGATTTTACGTAGTTCTAAGTGCCATAATTGTTCTTCGTAAGAATCTTAAAGGCAGATTTATATAGTGTTATCGGTGAAATTCGTCTTTCACCTTCTGTAACTCCCACAGAAGTAACCACTGTTAACAGTTTGGTGCTTAACCTAAATATATTGTCTTTATTAATGAATACACACACACACAGGCATTCATGAACACACACACACAGAGTTTTATTTTTGTTTTTAACACAAATGAAATAATTCTGTACACTTTATTCTGCCACCTTTTTTAATAACTGTAAAAAGCTAATGTTTATTAAATAGTGTGGGTTTACATTACAATCAAGAACATTTCTACAGGTAGCATCCTTAGTAGCTGGGCATAACATTGAACAAAATAACATTGAAAAGTCACTATAGTGTCTTCCCAGAGCTTTTCTTTCAAGCTGAATAATACAATTATTGCTAGTATTCCTTATAGGTTTTGTTTTTTAAACCGCTGTTAGTCTGATGGACTTCCCTTTGTGGGTAACCCGACCTTTCTCTCTGGCCGCCCTTAACATTTTTTCCTTCATTTCAACTTTGGTAAATCTGACAATTATGTGTCTTGGAGTTGCTCTTCTCGAGGAGTATCTTTGTGGCATTCTCTGTATTTCCTGAATCTGAATGTTGGCCTGCCTTGCTAGATTGGGGAAGTTCTCCTGGATAATATCTTGCAGAGTGTTTTCCAACTTGGTTCCATTCTCCCCGTCATTTTCAGGTACACCAATCAGACGTAGGTTTGGTCTTTTCACATAGTCCCAAATTTCTTGGAGGCTTTGTTCATTTCTTTTTATTCTTTTTTCTCTAAACTTCCCTTCTTGCTTCATTTCATTCATTTCATCTTCCATCACTGATACCCTTTCTTCCAGTTGATCGCATCGGCTCCCGCGGCTTCTGCAATCTTCATGTAGTTCTCGAAACTTGGCTTTCAGCTCCATCAGCTCCTTTAAGCCCTTCTCTCCATTGGTTATTCTAGTTATCCATTCATCTAATTTTTTTTCAAAGTTTTTAACTTCTTTGCTATTGTTTTGAATTTCCTCCCATAGCTTGGAGTAGTTTGCTCGTCTGAAGCCTTCTTCTCTCAACTCGTCAAAGTCATTCTCCATCCAGCTTTGTTCCGTTGCTGGTGAGGAACTGCGTTCCTTTGGAGGAGGAGAGGTGCTCTGCTTTTTAGAGTTTCCAGTTTTTCTGCTCTGTTTTTTCCCCATCTTTGTGGTTTTATCTACTTTTGGTCTTTGATGATGGTGATGTACAGATGGGTTTTTGGTGTGGTTGTCCTTTCTGTTTGTTAGTTTCCTTCTACCAGACAGGACCCTCAGCTGCAGGTCTGTTGGAGTTTGCTAGAGGTCCACTGCAGACCCTGCTTGGCTGAGTGTCAGCAGTGGTGGCTACAGAACAGTGGATTTTCGTGAGACCACAAATTCAGCTGTCTGATAGTTCCTCTGGAAGTTTTGTCTCTGAGGAGAACCTGGCCGAGTGAGGTGTCAGTCTGTCCCTACTGGGGTGTGCCTCCCAGTTAGGCTGCTCCGGGGTCAGGGACTCACTTTAGGAGGCAGTCTGTCCGTTCTCAGATCTCCAGCTGTGTGCTGGGAGAACCACTACTCTCTTCAAAGCTGTCAGACAGGGACATTTAAGTCTGCAGAGGTTCTTGCTGAATTTTTGTTTTTCTGTGCCCTGTCCCCAGAGGTGGAGCCTACAGAGGCAGGCAGGCCTCCTTGAGCTGTGGTGGGCTCCACCCAGTTCAAGCTTCCTGGCTGCTTTGTTTACCTAAGCAAGCCTGGGCAATGGCGGGCGACCCTCCCCCAGCCTCGCTGCTGCCTTGCAGTTTGATCTCAGACTGCTGTGCTAGCAATCAGCGAGATTCCATGGGCATAGGACCCTCCGAGCCAGGTGTGGGACACAATCTCCTTGTGTGCCGTTTTCCAAGCCCATTGGAAAAGCGCAGTATTAGGGTGGGACTGACCCGATTTTCCAGGTGCTGTCTGTTACCCCTTTCTTTGACTAGGAAAGGGAACTCCCTGACCCTTGCGCTTCCCGAGTGAGGCAATGCCTCGCCCTGCTTCGGCTTGTGCACAGTGCGCTGCACCGACTGTCCTGCACCCACTGTTTGGCACTCCCTAGTGAGATGAACCCAGTACCTCAAACGGAAATGCAGAAATCACCCGTCTTCTGTGCCGCTCATGCTGGGAGCTGTATACCGGAGCTGTTCCTATTAGGCCATCTTGGCTCCACCCCCGAGAAACCCTTATGTCCTTTTAAACCAGCATTTAAGAGTATAAAAAAAGGAAGACGTTTTGAATAATACAAACATTAAGAACTTTTATAACTCTTTCTAGAAGATATGCTAAAGGATATACTTCAGCAGAAAGAATAGCAAATGGAGAAGAAAAGAAGAGGGAAAAGCAATAAGATAAATCCAGAAACAGGTAAACAAGAAATTAAGTATAATCAACACAGAGACTCTTTTAGACTTAGCTCTTTTCTGTTCCAGAAACATTAATATTAATTTAGTACTGACAGTTTCAAAAAGCAAATTTTATGTATTTTTAAAGCAAAATAAAATTTCCAGACAAAAATAATGAGGAAGAGAAGAGGCAGAAAATTCAGTGGGTAAAAATAGTGGTAGAGTCAAAACTGTTTTCAGGCCAGGTGCGGTAGCTCATGCCTGTAATGCCAGCATTTTGGGAGGCTGAGGCAGGTGGATCACCTGAGGTCAGGAGTTTGAGACCAGCCTGGCCAACATGATGAAACCCCATCTCTAGTAAAAATACAAAAAATTAGCCGGGTGTGGTGGCAGGCGCCTGTAATCCCAGCTACTCGGAAGGCTGAGGCAGGAGAATTGCTTGAACCCAGGAGTCGGAGGTTGCAGTGAGCAGAGAAGAATGGTATAGCTGGTTTCCAGAGCACTCCTTAGATGCTATCTTTCCTCTCTTTTGCAATAGATAAGACTACAGGTTCTGGAACTGGACTGCCTAGGTTACAATGTTGGCATCCCAACAACTAACTATGTAATCTTAGGCAAGTTACCTAAACTTTAGGGTGCTAAATGGGATGATACTATTACCTAAACAATGTTTGTTGTGAGAGAAAATTGGCTACATTGAAACTATGCTTCCAAAAGTAGAAATCTTGGGGAGAGGGTAAAAATTCTCGAAAGAATAGGAAAGAAGGTGGAAAAGTCAATGTTTCCAAACTTTGGTATTCTCAAGTGCACCTTGCCAAGAAGGTCCCTCTTCTCCCATCCCAACAGGATAGGAACAGGTTCTAGCCTTGGAAGGCAGTGAGGGCTGTCAATCAAATAGAGCACTTGGGTTGTGAGAAAACAAACAGGCTGACCAAACCAGAGACAAGTTCAACAGAGGATTAGTTGAGACAGGGTCAAGCGAGTTATGCCTATTCATTTCTCTAACAAATAGTTATTAGACATTCTTCTAGGTTGTGTCCACCTGAAAAGATATTCAAAGTGTAAGTTCTAGGTTACAAAACCAACATCAAGTTTGCTCAGCAGATATTGAGGGAGAGAGGGCTGAGGGACTGCGGAAGTTGGAGACTGAAATAAAGCCAATTCTACTAAGAGCTCAAAACCCATTGTCTTGAAGCAAAGTCGAGCTTTGCCTGAACTGATGACCACACTTTGGCTTTCTTAAAGTGGCCAGGTTGTGTTACAGGCTTGTGAGCAACTGTCTGATAAACAGCATCTACTTGGCTCCACACCTGCCAGAATCTATCTAAATAGATTACATGGATGGGCTGCATTGCTCTCTGGCTTCCTGTTGGGTTTGACTGAGTGGACATACCAGCAGATTAGAGAGTAAGTTATGAATTATTTATACCTCCAGCTTCTTCCCTGCAGGGTTGTCACCGGCTAACTGGGCCCCTGGACTAAAGGTCTCAGATTCCTCTCCATCTTGCCTCTCTGCCTTCAGTTCTGGTAATGCTCCCTGCCTCTGCTCCTTCAGACCCAGGGCAGCCTTCTGTCACCAGCCACTGGACACCTCATTCTCCCATGCAGTTTCCTCATGCCCTGTCCACATCTCTGTAAATAGTCTCTTGATTAAACTCGACTTGAAGACCCTAACTGTGTGGTTGCTGAGACCCAGCATGTAGTAATGAGCACATAAAAATCCCTGAGATTGCAGAAGAAAAAAAGATCTCAGAAGCAGCTCCATGGGGAGACTGGCACCTGCAGTCAGACCAGGCAGTTCATTATGGTTGGCCATTTGTAGAACTACAAGTAGAAAAATGGGACTGGTGAAATCACTGCAGGGTCAGAGGGATTGCACATTCCTCAGACGACCAGAATCGTAACCATTTCCACTCCGTGTCCTTTCCTCCCTTCTTAGAGTGCCTCAAAATATATTATAACAACATTCAAATCTGCTTACAGGAAGGAAGACTCAATTCCAGGAAAGAGACGATATTTTATTAATGAAAACACACACACAGTAATTTTCGTGGATTATTTTAATAAAATATAACTCTAGCACCCCTAAGTCCTTGGAGTTTGACAGAATCGATAAAGAAAGCTGTGTTCTGCCACTCCTACTTCCCTTAAATGGATTTTGTTCTGTTAGAGTTGGTTTTATTCATGTGTATGTCTTTAATTATATATATATATTTAATTGTGTAAATTTTTCAGATGTGATGTTGTGGAAAGAGTACTAGGACAAGGTCTAGCTTTGGGTCACTTGTGTGACTTATGCATGACCTCCCCAAGCCCCAATTCCTTTTGATCAGTTAGGGAGCGATGATAGCCATCAATCTCATTTGGGGCATTATTGAAATGGACGTCTTTATTTTAGTTTCACGAGCTCTGCAGGCCTAGACTGGCTGCATGTTGTGCTCTGCATAAAATAGGATGTTATGTAAAAACAAAATCTAATATCTAATAAGAGAGAAACACCTTTGTAAATTTTATGATAATGGATCGATTTGCATTTCTATATTCAACTAAAAATATTTCTTCAAAACCACTTTTATTAATTTTTTGCTATCACTTTTAATCTAGTCTAAATAGCCTGGGCAAACTACATTTGTTACAATTAACCTTGTACCTATTATGTTGTAAAAATTTCAAAGATGGCTTGTACCATTAAGAAAATTTCACAACAGCCCCAAATGGTACGTGTTCTATCAAGCCTTCTAGGCCATTTTATTAGCCAATGTAGTTTCTTAGTGTTAGGCTCACTGTTGAACTTTACTTTGATGTCAAAATTCTGGCAATAGGCTAAATAACTTCAAAAGATCCATTAGTGTCCTACAACTCTATTTCAGAACCATGGACATATTTCAGTAAGTTCCAAAAGGTAAAAGGAAACCAGGTATCTATCCACAATAAACTTGAAATATAAAAAACTATCAAAGTGTTTATCTTTAAATCTACTGTGTTTTTTCATCTATTTCATGTCAAGAGTAAGGTTTTATGTACTTTATGAATGGCAGAAATCCTGGTTTGCTCATTAAGCAATTAATTAATAGCTACTGTATCCCTATAACGTGAAACACTATGGGGTAACAAAGCACATCAATCTCTCTAGGTAAGATCTATTTTGGATTCTCTGAGAACAATGCATTTTTCCTCCATGACATATAACTGGAGTTAAATATTTTTACTCAATTAGTTGTTTTCTATCTGTCTCCCAATAGACTTACTAAGAAAAAAATAATCCTCAGTGCTTTGTCATAGCTGTAATCCCTGGAGCCTAATATACAACTTTCAACGAAACAGGTATTTGAAAAATGTTTGTTAAACATATGAAAAAAAGCTTAACATCATTGATCATTAGAGAAATGCAAATCAAAACCACAATGAGTGAGATAACCACATCTCACACCAGTTAGAATGGCTATTATTAAAAAGTCAAAAAACAACAGATACTGGTGAGGTTGTAGAGAAAAAGGAATGCTTTTACACTATTGGCAGGAGCATAAATTAGTTCAACCACATGGAAGACAGTATGGCGATTCCTCAAAGACCTAGAACCAGAAATACCATTTGACCCAGCAATCCCATTACTGGGTATACACCATAAGGAATATAAATCATTCTATTATAAAGATACATGCACATATATGTTCACTGCAGCACTATCCACAATGGCAAAGACATGGAATCAACCTAAATGCCCATCAATAATAGACTGGATAAAGAAAGTGTGGTACATATACACCACAGAATACTATGCAACCATAAAAAGGAAAGATATGCCCTTTGCAGGGACATGGATGGAGCTGAAAGCCGTTATCCACAGCAAACTAATGCAGGAACAGAAAACCAAGTATTGCATGTTCTCACTTGTAAGTGGGAGCTGAATAATGAGAACACATGGATGGACACAGGAAGAAGGAACAACACACACTAGGGCCTGCCATAGGGTCGGGAGTGGGAGGAAGAATGGCTAATGCATGCTGGGCTTAATACCTAGGTGATGGGATGATCTGCGCAGCTGACCACCGTGGCACACATTTACCTATGTAGCAAACCTCCACATCCTGCTCATGTACCCTTGAACTTAAAATGAAAGTTGGAAATTTAAAAAAGAAAAATGTTGGCTAAATAAATGAATGGCTTAAAAATCAGCTGAATGGATAGCACACAAATGGCACATGTACTTAAAACTGATTATCAATAGAAGGCAAAAATAAACAGATCAGACAATAACTCAGGAAAAGTGCTGTCACTGTGCACTGCAATGGAGAAAATGGAATCAGAGCTGTGATGGGATGGAGGACCAACTCATCTAAGAATGTGGTGTTTAGGCAGGATGGGGCCAAGAGGGCTCTGGGAGGTGGGAATCAGGCCTGGGCCTCACATTACTAAATCTTACATACATTGTCATAGAGTCCACTCAAAGTTCTGGAAGAAGATTATGCTCATTATAGAATACATAGCAAGCATCATGAGTTAATGCTTTTTTAAAAAATAAATCCTGTAGTTGTGTCATTATCAAAATTATACTACAGTGTATTTTCTGGGTTAAAAATGTAACAGTCAATTTTTAAAGCCACAGTTGTGGTGACTCTTATTTGGCATTTCTTCATTTTTCAGTATTTAGTAGAGACAACACATGGAAGGGCCACTGCCTCTCTCTGTCTCTAAACTGTCAATTGGGACTATCAATTGTCAATTGTGGAAGAAGAGAAGAGAGCTCATTCCAAGCTGGGAAAAGTGCTAGCGAGTGTCAGAGTTGGGAATATAAACAGCTTGCTCCTTGGACTCTGGGTAAGCTAGGTGGCACAGAACTTAAGTGACAGGAAAAAAATCCAGAAAAACTAGTTAGAATCAAATTACAAAGACATTAAATGACAGGCAAAGGCATTTAGACTACGTCCACCATTGGATCCCTCAGTCGCAGTGGTCACATAGTAACTTCTTTCTACAGTGCCTCTGACACTTGCCTTTCCTTTCTATTTTCAAAGCTGCCTGTTTGGCCAGCTCAGGCAGGTCCTCAGTTCTGCTGAGGGTGCAACCTCCAGGTCACCAGTCCCTATCAGGAAGGCTTCACCGTGCTGATGGAGGCAAGGACGAGACTAGCAGGATGTGTGATAACCACCAGGCAGTCCTTTTCTCCCTTTAATTTAGGATTCTTGATCTCCTATGTTTGATGTTACACAGTAACACAAACTCAGCTGTTTAAAACAACTTTATTTATTTCACACAGTCTACAGGACAGAAGCCTGAGCACAGCATGGCTGGGTCCTCTGCTCCAGGTGCTGACAAGGACATCTGAAGCTTATGTTTCTCATTCGAGCTCATGTGGAGTGGCACGGAGTTCCTGTGGTTGCAGGTCTGAAGTCCTATTTCTTTGCTGGCTGTCAGAAGCCACCCACAGTCATTCCTTGTCACATGGTTCCCTCCACCTTCAAATCAGCATGGAGAATCTCCCTCATGCTGAATCCCTCTTACCCTTCTAGTCTCTTCTGTCAGCAAGAGCCCGGTCAGCCCAGTCTCCTCTAATGGGCTTACCTGGTTAGATGTGATCCACAGAGGATAATATCCCTTTTCTTAAGTCAACTAACTTGGGACCTTAATAACATCTGCAAAATCCCCTCACAGCAATGCCTCGATTCTTGTTTGATTGAATAACTTGGAAAAGATGTGTGCACACCACAGGCAGGAACCTTGCAGCCCTCTTAGACTTCTGCCTACCACACCTTCATGGGTAAACTAATGAACCCATGGCAAGTGGTTCAGGTCAAATAAAAACAAGTCAAACTCTTAGCTAATCCATTGTGAAGTTACACTTCCAAAAGTTGGGTCACGACTTTGTTGTTGTTGTTGTTGTTGTTTGTATTTGTAAACAAGACTCTGTAACATAATCCAGGATCTTGTTCATTTCCTAACCTTCCATCTGAACCCCTGTTGCTACACAGTATGCCAAGCTCAGGCAGAGGTTCAAGACATGCATTTTTCTCTCCCGCCTTCTACAGGCTTGGAATCCCTCCTTGACACCTCAGTCTGAGGACCTGAGCCCTCTCACCTGCATTCCTATGCTCTGATGCTGGTCAGACACCTTTCTCTCTCTGCACCTGGCATAGATCCTCAGTCCTCTGTAGATTATGGCCCAGTGGGTCTCAAACGGGAGTGTGCATCAGTATCATCTGGAGGCCTTGTTCAAATTGAAATTGCTGGACTGCTCCCCAGAGTTTCTGATTCCATAGGTCTGGGGTGAGGCCCAATAATTTGTATTTCCAGCAAGTTCCAAGGGGATGCTGTTGCTGCTGAGACCACGCTGCTGAGACCACAATTTGAGATCCATTATCTTTTCCCTCCCTTCACCTGAGTAGAAAATATGCAGCCAAATGAACTTACTACCAGAGAAGTCAGTTGACTTTTAACTTGGAACACTTCAGCACGACTGACCATCAAGGACCCACACTAGTCTTTGTAGAGAGCTTCTTGGTGTCCACATCTGATGGGGCATGCTGAGCAGAACCCAAACACATTAGAAGCTAAGTCTTCAGGTCACCAGACTTCTCTTCATGGTGACTGTTATTTCACATATTCAGAAAATATTTATTAAGCACATAATATGTGCCAGGAATGCAATTGTAAACAAGGCAGATACTTCATTTCCTGGCACCTGGAACTTGCAATAGACCACTGAGTAGTCTCTGCCCTGTCTTGTGCCGAATGCAGCTGGATCAACAAGGATTTGAATAGCTCATGTAATTGGGAAAGCCAACATTGAGCAGAGCTTTGTTCGATGTTGTGAGATGGAAACTAGATTTCACCCCAGTTGCCAAGTGTGATTAATCTCTAGGAGGGGTTGACAAGGATTCCAGGCCATGTCAGAGTTTGGTAGGGTTAAAAGATAAACTTAGGTACATCAAAATCATGTGTTTGTGTGTATGTGTGTGTGTGTGTATAAATTCATGTGGACATGTGTGTATATATATATATACACATGTATATATGTGTGTGTGTATATATATATATATGTATATATTCGTAGAGAAAGAGAGAGAAAGCACGGAAAATGGGATGGGGTAGTTATGGCTGGAATAGAAGGATATCCACCATGCGTACCTGGCTATATAACTTTGTTCTTCTAATAATTAATATGAATTACCTATTCCAAACAATAACTAAAACTAAATCTTAAAAGAATGTTTTTAATTTTAAACAAACTGAAACAAATGTACCTGTGTGTATATCAAGTTAATAACACAGGAACATGTATCTCAATTTCCTTTAGAACATAGTACTTTAACCATGTGCTTATAGTGGAAGACATTCTAGAAATAAAAAGAAACTCAGGGGAATTTTGAACTTCCTCAGCAATTTTGTTGTTTGTAGTAATATTTATGTGTTTTGTAACTATTCTCCTTATATTGAAAGAAAATGAAGAAGAGCTATGGGAAGAAAGATTTTCAATGTAAGAGGAAAAAGATGTATATAGAATAAAAAACAAGTTAAAATGATTCAATGCTAAAGTTGATTTGAAAATGTCAATGTCAAGATATTTTAAAATATATACTATCTGGCTCTGCCACTTTAAAAAAAAAAAACCTTAGAATTTATTACTGCCTCAGTGGTAATGAGCAACCCAAGATCCTAGATTTTGGTGTCTGATATTCTGCTGGAAGAAGCAATAATTCTTTTTTTTTTTTTTTTTTTTTTTTGAGACAGAGTTTCACTCTTCTTGCCCAGGCTGGAGTGCAATGGCGCGATCTCGGTTCACCTCTGCTGGGAGGTAGAGACCTCCCGGGTTCAAGCGATTCTCCTTCCTAAGCCTCTCATGTAGCTGGTATTACAGGTGCCTGCCACCACTCCTGGCTAATTTTTTTTTTTTTTTTGTATTTTTAGTAGAGATGGGGTTTTGTCATGTTGGCCAGGCTGGTCTTGAACTCCTGGCCTCAGGTGATCCACCGGCCTTGGCCTCCCAAAGTACAGGCGTGAACCACCACGCCCGACCCAGGAATGAAAATTCTTACAGAAACAGCTAATTCGAGTTCTGATGTAGAAGTTTAAGGTGGGCCTGAGGTACCTTATTGTGCCAGAAAGCAAGGTCATTTCCAAAGCTTACAAGACTTTCCTCCTCCTCCTCCTCCTCCCCCTCCACCCCTTCCCCCTCTGCCTCCTCTTCCTCTTCCTCTTCCTCCTTTCTCTCCTCCTTCTCCTTCTTCTTTTTCTTCTTCTTCTTCCTCTCCCTCCCCTCAGAGGCGCCAGGAGTGAGGTGAGATGAGAAGTTGATGGCAGGGTCAGGGTTGAGGAGGAGGAAGGATTGTCATTTCTGGGTATTCCTTTCAAAAATACTTGAATGACCTATATCTGGACATGAGGACACATTGGATGGACCCATGCTGAGGGTCTTCCTACAGAGTAAAAGGACTGCACTTTGTAAAATTGCCAAGGTTATGGAATTTTGGTTTTCCAAAATTTTCCTGGGTTTCTGTGGAAAACCCAGGAAAAAAACAATCCAATCTGTTACTACTGGGGCAGTAATAAATTCTAGGCTTTTAGGTGGCATAGCCAGGTAATATATATTTTTTAAATATCTTGACATTGATATTTTCAAATAATATCAATATGAATATATATTATTGATATTTTCTTTCTTTCTTTCTTTCTTTTGAGCAGGATTTCACTCTTGTTGCCCAGGCTAGAGTGCAATGGCATAGTCTCAGCTCACCACAACCTCTGCCTCCTGGGTTCAAGCGATTCTCCTGCCTTAGCCTCTTAAGTAGCTGGGATTACAGGCATCCACCACCATGCCTGGCTAATTTTTGTATTTTTAGTAGAGACAGGGTTTCACCATGTTGGCCAGGCTGGTCTCAAACTCCTGATCTCAGGTGATCTGCCCATCTCGGCCTCCCAAAGTGCTGGGATTACAAACGTGAGCCACTGTGCCCAGTCGATGTTTTCAAGCAATAGTAGACAACATTGGAGTGTTTGGAGAAATTTGAATGGAGACTGTGAGTTACATATTCACCTTCTGGTGTAAATGGTTGTATTGTGGTTTTGCAGGAGTGTCCTTGTTTTGTGGAAACAAACAGTGGAGGATTAGGTGGCAATAATGCAATGAGACATCATGCAGAAAATGAATAATAATAATGGATGAAAAATATATATATGTGTGTTATTATATATGTACATATACATAGAAAGAAAGAGATAGGGGAGTTCTCTGTAACAATTTCACAAATTTTCTATAAGTTTTAAATTATTTCAAAATTTAAAAAACACACTGGGCACAGTGGTATGCACTTGTAGTCCCAACTACTTGGGAGGCTGAGGTGGGAGGATTGTTTGAATCCAGGAGTTCATGTCCAGCCTGGACACTACAGTGAGACTCAATCTCTTAAAAAAAAATAGAAACATACAATGAGATATTATTACATAATGACATTCCTCATTTTGCCCATTTGCCTTAGTTCATTTTGTGCTGCTGTAACAGAATACCACAGAATGGGTAACTTACAATAAACAGAAAGGTATTGGCTCACAGTTCTGGAGGCCGGGAAGTCCAGGATTGAGCCATCATCATCTGGCAAAGGCCCTCTTACTGCATCCTGACATGGCAGAAGGGCAAAGAGAGAGTGAAAGGGAGAGGCAAGAGGGGGGTAGATTCATGTTTTTATAAGGATTCCACTCCTGTGATAATGGCATTAAAGCACTCATAAGGGCAAAGCCCCTCGCAGCTGAATTGCCTCTTAAAGGTCCCACCTCTCAATACTATTACAATAGAAATTGAATTTTAATATGATTTTGGGAGGCAACAAACATTGAAAGCATAGCAAAAGTAGTGCAAGACCATAAAAATGACCCAAAAAATTTCAGTGCAAGTTGTAAGCATATAAAACAATCTCAATCGTAAATGGGAAATATTACAATTATGCCATAACCATTAAAAATTTTTGCCAAAACATTAAAAGCTCTATTACCATTGGTTATAAATGTATGAGGAAACTTAAAAATAGTAAAACTAGTATTTACTTTGTACAATGTAATTTAAAACACTTGAAACATTGAAAACTAAAGTGTTTTATTTCTTTTAAAGCATGTATTAAGTTCAACCCATGCTTGTCTTCTTCTCATCATGTAACTTACCATATAGGAAAAGCATCTTTCCTAGGCTTTCTTGAATTTTCCCACACCTTTCTAAGTTCGGATCAGCTTTTAATATTTTATGCATTGTGCTTTCAATATCATAAAATTACCTCTGAGAATTCTGTATGTGAGGTTTTTTGATGGCATCATTTCCTCTGGGACATATTTATCCTTTTTGTCACAACCCCTTTCCTCACTTATGTTGGTAAGTACCCTTCACTGAGTTCCCCTGAACACATAGCTGGAGTCTCTCCAATAATAGCAGTGTTCCCATTCCCAGCCAGCTATTTCTTCTATTGCTCTGTTTACATTCACTTCAAATCCTGCGGCTATTTGCACAGCACAGTAAGAGTTTTCATCATCTTGAACTCGTATCATGCACTGTTGCTTCCTGCCTTGATGCTTGAATGTTTCCAATTGTGTGTCACATTTCTTCCAAAACTCAGCTAAAGAAATTGTATGATCTTCATGTCTTAGTCCATTAATGCTGCTATAACAAATTATCTGAGACTGGGTAATTTACAAGCAACAGAGATTTATTTCAAGGTGGAGGTAGCCATGCCTCCACAGCTCATATACTCTGCCCACCTAAAGATTTGGCACTGCACAGATGCTGCCAAGGTTTACTGCTTGAACCATCTGTAGCAGCAACCCCAGCAACATTTGGGCCTGCTTGAGACACAGCTGGGGCAGCCTGGGAGTGCTGCACCAGAATATATGAAGCAGAGACTTGAGGCAGACCTGGACAGAGAGCTGTAAGGTCCCACTGGTGCCCTGGACCCCTCCCTTGAAACCACTGTGCCCTCAAAATCTTGGTATTCTGGGCCTGTGATGGGAGTGGCAGCCTCAAATATCTCTGAAATGCCTTTTGGGTCATTCTCCCACTGTCTTGATGAATAATATTGTAGTTTGCCAGCCACCGTTAGTATTTTCCACCAAACAAGCCTTTTTTTCTTTTTTTTACTACATGGCTAGGCTGAGATATTTCCAACTCTTTAATATCTGTGTATTTTAGGATTATAGGCCGGGCGCAGTGGCTCACGCTTGTAATCCCAGCACTTTGGGAGGCCGAGGTGGGCGGATCATGAGGTCAGGAGATCGAGACCACGGTGAAACCCCGTCTCTACTAAAAATACAAAAAATTAGCCGGGCGTGGTGGTGGGCGCCTGTAGTCCCAGCTACTTGGAGAGGCTGAGGCAGGAGAATGGCGTGAACCCGGGAGGCGAAGCTTGCAGTGAGCCGAGATTGCGCCACTGCACTCCAGCCTGGGCGGCAGAGCGAGACTCCGTCTCAAAAAAAAAAAAAAAAAAAAAGGATTATAAGTTCCATATTTAATTCATCTTCTCTTCTTGCATTTTATCATAAGCCATCAAGAGAAGCCATGCAGCACCCTGAACACTTAACTTGGAGATTTCCTCCGCCAAATATCCCAGTTCATTGCTTGCAAGTTCTGCTTTCCGCAAAGCACAGACACAATTCAGCCAAGTTACTTGCCATTTTGTAACAAGAATGACCTTTTGTCTAATTTCCAATAACATATTCCTAATTTTCATTTAAGACCTTATCAGAATGGCCTTTCCTGTCTATATTTCTACCAACATTCTGATCACAACCACTTAGACAATCTCTAAGAAGACCTCTTCCTCTTCTTCTGAGCTCTCACCAAAATCACCCTTAACACTCTGCTCACAGCAATCTAGCCTTGTTCTAGCATGCATTTTTTGTTTTTTGTTTTTTGCTTTTTTTTGAGAGAGTCTCACTCTGTCACCCAGGCTGGAGTGCAGTGGTGTGATCTCGGCTCACTGCAAGCTCCGCCTCCCAGGTTCAAGCAATTCTCTGCCTTAGCCTCCTGAGTAGCTGGGATTACAGGCACCCACCACTATGCCAAGCTAATTTTTGTATTTTTAGTAGAGATGGGCTTCACCATCTTGACCAGGCTTGTCTTCAACTCCTGACCTCGTGATCCACCTGCCTCAGCCTCCCAAAGTGCTAGGATTACAGGCGTGAGCCACCGTGCCCGGCCTAGCATGCACTTTCAAACAGTTCCAGCCTCTATCCATTATCAAGTTCCAAAGCCACTTTCACATTTTCAAGTATTTTTTATTAACAATATCCCAATTTTTGGTACCAATTTCTCTCTTAGTCCACTTATGCTTCTATAACAAATCCTAGACTGAGTAACTGATAAATAATAGAAATGTTTTTCTCACAGGTGTGGATGCTGGGAAGCCCAAGAACAAGGCACCAGCAGATTCAGTGTCTAGTGAGGGCTGCCACTGTCAGCTTTCAAGATAGTGCCTTGTTCTGTATCTTCTGGAGGAAATAAATGCTGTGTCCTCACATGGCAGAAAAGACAGAAAGGGCAAAAAACAAAAAACAAGCTAGCTAGTTTTCTAGAGCCCTTTTATAAGGGCTCTAATCCATTCATGAGAGTGGAGCTCTCATGATCTGATCACCTCTTAAAGCCTCCACCTCAATACTATCACACTGGCAATTAAGTACCAGTATAAAAATATTGGGGAATATTCAGACCATAGCAGATGGCTACTGGCTGTTTTATTAACCAGCAAGCACAGCCCTAGCTGCTTAGAACAAACCCCAAACCCTCATCAAGGTTGCTAGACCCCTAACTCAGCCACTGAAATGTGTCTGGGTCTGGGTCAAAAGCTCTATATTCTCTGGAACTAAAAGCTTTGCTGAGGATGCTGGCTCCTCTTTGGACAGGAGGCAACCTCATCTGGGTTTGGATTCCTCCTTTCATTGAAAGTTTCTGCCTCTGATGTTTAATCTTCTGCATTCCTACTCCAGGGCCAGGGCAGAGGTCAGCATAATGAGGCTTTCATAGTGTTGCTCCTGAGTTTTTCTTCATATAAAATGTTACCTCACAGTTAACAATTGAAAGATTATAGTAAAATCTGAGAGGCAGAGTCAAGCCAGCTGTCAGTCTGTGCATGCCTGCTCAGGTGACCAGCAATGACCCACTGACTCTCAAGGGATTACACAGAAAGGTCCTGTGAAACATTACCCAATGTAGTGCTCCTAGTGGGATGTCCTGTGTCTGAGATGTATTGACCAAGCAAAAATATGATTTAAAAAATTACTCAACCAGAGCAAAGGGTCAAAAACAGGGATTTGAGCTACAAAGCAAGCCTTTGGAAGACACAAATTTGAAAGGTAAACATTTTATGAGCTTTTTAATGTATACCCTAGAAGCCTCAACCAAGGAAAGGAAGGAACACAGAATCTGCAAGTGCAATGGGCCACTACATGGACAGGGCATCATTAGCCAACCACCACATTTTTAGGGAAAGGGCTAGCAGGAACTCAGAGAGGATAGCAAAGAAATTGCTGATGGGCAGAGCAGGCAGAGTGACATATATGACCTGGCCCCTGGAAAGCAGAACAGTGTGGAAATCCCAGCAGGAGACACTGTGAGGTAGAAGTCCACAAAGAGTGAAAAGGAGGGTGACATCAACATCAAAAGCCACAGAGAAACTCAACCAAGAAGACCTATGCCTTCCTGCAATGCCTTAATGCCACCCAATGGGATGAGGCAGAGTGTAGAATTTTGACTTATCTATCCAAAACAGACTAGGCTTTAACCTAGAAGACAAAGGAATAACTTGGAAATGGTAAGATTAATCATCTGCCGTAAGTAGAAACGGAGCCTTGAGAGCTAAGACAATTCAACTCTAGAGAAATAAAGTGCTGTTTCTTCACCTGGGTCTTGTGTTCCCCATGGCTGTGTGGGATGTAATTGATAATTAAACTGTCAGTAGCAAACACAAAGGTTTTTGGCAGGAATGGGGTTTTGAGGACAAACCTCCCATGGCCAAAGGTATGAAGACAGACAAAGGCGCATAGATAGCCCATCCACCTGTGCTCTCACTCTTCTGATCAGCAGTGTCCAGAGGCCTAGCTAAGCTCAGAGCATGATTTTTTGTATTATTTCAATTATGTAGCAACTTCCAAGAAACCTAAATACTAGGGTTGTACTTCAAGACTTTCAACAAACCACAGGCTTTACTAGATTCCTTGAAATTTGTGGAAAGGTGAATAGCAATAACAGTATTCTAAAGGCGCATAGTAATTAACTTCCCAAAATTAGATCGAGGTAACGTTCTCATCTCCAACATAGAAAACTGATATATTAATAAATTGCTTTTGTTAAAATAAGTAGGTTCACAACTTATTTTCAAATGTCCACGTCCAATCAATCATTAATATTTATTTGTATGTGTGTGTCTGTGTGTGTGCACATGTGCACACACACGAGACTGGCTTGTTACAGCAATAATCATTTTGACTAGAAAGACTAGTAAATTTGGGGGAAAACAGCTTTTTGTGTGTATTTAAATTGGGTGTGAATCACTGTTGCTCTTCTCAAAAGCTATGGGTCTTTTGGCAAGATGTTAATTTCTCAGAGCCTGTTTCCTCATCTGTATACTAGGATAATGATGCCTCCCTAGACTGCCTCTTGGAGTTACAGTGAAAATCAAATCCCATGATCTAGATAAAATTTCTCTTGGCCCTGTTGTCCCTAAGGCTCAAGGCTTCTTAAACTGCATGACAGCAGCCACTGGGCTTTTCTTAAGTGTTCAGGAATGTATCAAGCTGGAGATTCCACCTCTTTCTTGGCTCCCTGTTCCCACCTCATTGGTCTTGAGCACTTGCTCACACTGATTGCTTCACCAAGCCAATGGGATGCCCTTCTTTAAAAGTTAGTCTCCTGTGGATGTTTGCCTCTGCCCTGCCTCTCTCCCTAGTAGAGGAGTCTAATTCCTCAGCCCAGCATCAGCTCAGCAGTATTAACTATTCCTTTCCTAGCTCATTCCAATCTACTACATCAGCAGCAATATTGACCTTATTTTCCAAATCGTGTTATCTGGCAGGCTCAACTAGCAGTGCATGGACCAGGAATTAGAAAACAAAGTCAGGGCAGGTAGTGCTCTTTGTTTAGAAACAAAGAAACAGATGGTTGTATCAACTGAGAGATCCAGTTCAGGGGAGGAAAGTTTTAATTGCTGTTTAAACATACTTCACGGTTTGCCATTGGGTCAGCTTTCTCAATGTCACCTACAAAGTCATAATAATGTGAGTCAAAACGGTGAAGAGAGGAAACCAGTCCCTCAGATGTTTCCTGGAGCATACTCTTCTCTGATCAGCACTTGTGGTATATTGGGGTTTGTGCAGGCAGATGAGGTGGGCAATTTAGGAAGGAAGGGTGAAGGAAAATGATGAGGACTTAGGAGGCACAATAGCAGCACAGCTGAGGAACTCAAGGCAACGTCAGTCACAGACAGTAATTCGATTCGACGGGGTCCATTGGATAGAAGAGCACAGAAACATGGAAGTCCATCGGCAGCAGATCAAAGACATCCATGTTTAGGATGAGTTCATGCCGAAAACTGATACGGCTTGAGGGGATGAGAAATGTCTTGCCTTCCTCCTCAAAGAGAAGTAGGGGAGATGACGCCCACAGAAGTAGGCATCAGACACCCGCTGATGTGCTGCGGGAAAACCTGAAGGCCATCTGAAGGGAGCCGTCCTGAGACATGCAGGGAGGCAATGTCACTCACACTCCACTGCCATTAGTGACCCGGGAACGAGCAGTCAGGTAACAAATGGGAGGTGAGGAAAATATGCTGCAGGTCGTCTCCACACAAAAAATCCAGAATCTGGCTAAATCTGTTTTTTTTTTTTTAAGATAATTTGTCATAAAGTTACTTTAAAGCTGAAGAATTTCTACATGCAAGATAAAAATATCTAGCTTCGACCAGGCGCGGTGGCTCACGTCTGTAATCCCAGCACTTTGGGAGGCAGAGGCAGGCGGATCACAAGGTCAGGAGACAGAGACCATCCTGGCTAACACGGTGAAACTCCGTCTCTACTAAAAATACAAAAAATTAGCTGGGCGTGGTGGCAGGCGCCTGTAGTCCCAGCTACTCGGGAGACTGAGGCAGAAGAATGGTGTGAGCCCAGGAGGCGGAGCTTGCAGTGAGCCGAGATTGCGCCACTGCACTCCAGCCTGGGCGACAGAGTGAGACTCTGTCTCAAAAAAAAAAAAAAAAAAAAAAAAAAAAAAAAAAAATCTAGCTTCAAAGAAACTACACGAAGAAAATGAGAAAAAAAATCGCAACTTGGGAAAATAAATGTCAAAATGCAATGCCTCAATTGAACCAATGCTTGCCTCCCTCTGACCAGGTCAGGAAAGAAGTTGGTGACGTGACCATCCTCGTTAACAATGCTAGCTTAGTCATGGGAAAGCCCTTCCTCGATATTCCAGATCACATGGTGGAAAAATCCTTTCTTGTAAATGCCATCTCTCATTTCTGGGTAAACCTCTTTCTTTATCATTTTCTTTTGTTGGTGAGTACGAACATTCCATGCAGTCCTATAAACACTTGTTCATGCATTTCTTTATAAACATACCATTTGGGGATTTTCCATTGAAAGACGTGGGGTCTCAGTCCTTGCAGGGTTTATCTGCCGTGCTTTTCCTGATCTTGTTTCCTTCCAAACTATCAGAGAAATTTCTTTCCCTGTACCCTCTGCAGTTTGTTCCCAAGACTTATTAGGCTGTCAGAAATCTTCCCACCTAAATACAAACTGAGAGTGACAGCAATTATACAAGACAGATTTAATTTGGTCATGAGTGCAAAAGGAGCTTTTGCAGAGACAGGGGCTATTTTTAGAGTGGTGTTTTATGGGCATGCAGGACTGGGCATTCTAATAGAGGAATTAAGGGGGGGATGAATCACAATCACCACCATTTATTGAGTACTTGCAGCCATGATGCCATTTTCATTCTCATTTTACAAATAAGGAAACTGAGGCCCAAAGTATTTAAATGAATTCCCCAAGGTCAGGCAACTGGTAAATGGTGGCCCATGCCTACAGAAGGAAGAAGTATAGAGGAGGGAAAAATTACAGAAAAAGAATGAGTGAATTCATGACTCAGGAGTGTCTTTCCTGAGGCCTGAAGTGGTTTACACAATGCTGCCCAGTAGAGCTGTCTTTGATGGGGGAAATGCCCTTCGTCTGTGCTTCCCAATATGAAAGCCTCTAGTCATCTGTGGCTACTGAGCACTGGAAGTGTGGTTAATGGGATTAAGCACTAAACTTTTAATTTTATATCATATAATCTATTGAAATGCATATTTATTTATTTATTTATTTATTTATTTATTTATTTATTCATTGAGACAGAGTCTCACTCTGTCACCCAGGCTGGAGTGCAGTGGCACAGTCTCAGCTCACTGCAACTTCTGTCTCCTGGGTTCAAGCAATTCTCCTGCCTCAGCCTCCTGAGTAGCTGGGACTACAGGTGCCTGCCACCATGCTCGGCTAATTTTTGTATTTTTAAAAGAGATGGGGTTTCACCATGTTGGCCAGGCTGGTCTCGAACCCTTGACCTCAGGTGATCCACCTGCTTTGGCCTCCCTAAGTGCTAAAATTACAGCTGTGAGCCACCACACCCAACCTTAAATGCATATGTAAACAGCCACACATGCCTAGAGGCTACCTCCTTGGTCAGTGCAACTCTAGATGGTGAGTAGAGGCTAAAGGAGAGAAGAGTTACCAGAGATGTTTCCACTAAGAGAGTTCATACTTGATGCTGCCAGGGAATGAACAGGGATCAGCGGCAAATGGGGTCTGTGGGAGGAACAGGTGCTGAAACCAGGGCATTGGGAGGCATGGGGAAGTGGGGACAGGTATGGGCCTAGTTCTCTGTGTCTCCAAAAATAGGACCTTGGAATGGGCTTCCCTTACATGTTTCCTGATTCCTCCCTCTTTCCACTCTACACTTTTATACTACTCTCCATGGAACGCAGAACTATTTCCTTGGTCTTCTTCCGTGGTCACTGGGAAGATAATGGGAACCCCCACTAACCTATTTTAACCAATATTCCTTGAGCACTTACCACAGTGCTTGCCATATAATATGTTTTCCAGAAACATTTGTGAAAACCATTGATTTCCTTCCCTGTACCATCCTACCCCAAACATTTCCTTCAGAAAGGGGAAATGTCATCTTGTTAAATGGAGCTGGGGTGCATCCATTACAATCACATCACAAATCTATAAATCATCCTGATTCCTCCCCTTCTCTCAACACCAGCAACCTTGGCTGTCTCTGCACAACATGCCCAAGTGCATGTCTCTCCTTTCTGCTGCCAGACCCTGGATCAAGCCATCCTCATCTCTCACCAACAGCTCCTCAGGGCCTTCTACCCTGTGCCTTCCAAACCATCTTTTTTTTTTTTTTTTTGAGACGGAGTTTTGCTCTGTCACCCAGGCTGGAGTGCAGTGGAGGGATCTCGGCTCACTGCAGTCTCCGTCTCCCAGGTTCACGCCATTCTCCTGCCTCAGCCTCCCGAGTAGCTGGGACTACAGGTGCCTGCCCCCAGGCCCGGCTAATATTTTCTGTATTTTTAATAGAGACAGGGTTTCACCGTGTTAGCCAGGATGTTCTTGACCTCCTGACCTCGTGATCTGCCCGCCTCGGCCTCCCAAAGTGGGATTACAGGTGTGAGCCACCACGCCCAGCCCAACCCATCTTTATATGGGAGCAAGGTGACCTTTTCAACAGATTCATCAATAATCATCTCACTCCACAGCTCAAAAATATTGAGACTTCCAAATGCACTTAGAATAACACACAGTTGCCTGTCATGGCCTCCCTTATCTGTCCCTCACCTCTCATTCTCTCCACTTTCTGCCAACTTTTTTTTTTTTTTTTTTTTTTTGAGATGGAGTCGTGCTCTTTCACCAAGGCTGGAGTGCAGTGGTGCAATCTCTGCTCACTGCAAGCTCTGCCTCCCGGGTTCACGCCATTGTCCTGCCTCAGCCTCCCAAGTAGCTGGGACTACAGGTGCGCACCACTACGCCCAGCTAATTTTTTGTATTTTCAGTAGAGACGGGGTTTCACCATGTTGGCCAGGATGGTCTTGATCTCTTGACCTTGTGATCCGCCCACCTCGGCCTCCCAAAGTGCTGGGATTACAGGAGTGAGCCACCACGGCCGGCTACTTTCTGCTAATTTTCTACATGCCAAGGATCCTGATTAAACTCCAGAGAACATCAAGCTCTTTCCCATCTGAGGGATTTTGCACAAGCTGTTCTCTCTCCAACAGGAATATTCCTTCTCCTCGCTCACATAGTAGCTCCTTCTCATTCTTTAGGCTTCATGTAGCCTCTGAGCTTGTATCTTTATGTTGTGTATGTGCTCCGTTGTTTGCCTTGAATCAGCTCCATAGGTAGTGGTAAGAGCTATTAATAAACACACATAAGCCTTCTGGTTGTGTGTCAGCAAACCTAGAGACAGATGATACTGAGCAACCACTGAAACCAGGAAATCAACTTCCATCTGAAGATGATGGAAAGAATCTTGATTCATCTCAAGAATTAGAGAGATTTTTTAAATTTTGTTCTACTGCTCTTACTAGCTCATCTATTCCAAGGCTATGAGACCAAACCTAATAAATATATCTCCACCGGGTGCTGCCTGCAGGACTTCTGGGGAGAAATTGTACTGCAATTCTTCTACTGAGAGATTTGCTTTTTTTTCTTGAGGTCTCCCAAACCTGTCAAGGCTCCTGGTCTGCCAGGAAGTGACCTCCCTTAATACCTGTAAGGCTGGAAGGGGACTTGTGACCCATAAAGCAGGTATCAGTTCAATTTCCTGAGGAGAGCTGGTTCAATATATGAACAGCAACCATCATCCCTAAAGAATAGGCTTGTCATACATGATTAAATTAAACTTATTCTTAAATGGGGCACACCTGTGCTCTGGTTGCATTACCAAGTTATTCATTATATCCTGCAAAAAGAAGGCCTGGCTCTTACTGAACATGTACAGATAGGCACATCACCATGAAAGATGAAGGATCTCAGTAAGTCATTGTAATAGAATCTACACACTGTCATCAGTAGGTTTGTGCACAAGGGCAATTAATAGCTTTCATATTATCTGTAAAATTAGTTTGATTGTATATGAATGAACAATGATTAGGATAAGTTAAATTTCATTCCATGCATTTTTCTAAGCTTAACCTATTGTGAAAACATTTATCTGAATTTCAAGTACTAAAATTATTATCATCCTTACATTCCTTCAAATCTTCACTTAGTTTATAATCTAAATCAAGATCCCCATAAGATATTTTTCCCTGAATTAAGATAGCATTCAAAAAGTTTCATTCCACTTTGCATTAGCTTCCTGAAGAGAGAACTGGAAACACATCAAGAAGGAAAAAGGGCTTGCTCACATGCCCATCAGAAAATAGAACTTTGACCACATTAAATTTCCCTCACTGATGCTGTGACCCAGACATATACCATTAATTCTGTTCTGCCTGATGCTGGTCAGGGCCTGCTTTCACATAGCCATCTACTCCTGGACTAAACAGGTTCTGTGGATCTGGCTCAGCTCCAGACACGACCTTGCAGGGGCCTCCTCACTGTGGCAATGTCAGCCCACACTGGGAAGCCCATTCCAATGAGTCGATTCTTGGCACCGTCCAGGCCACACTGCGACTCTGAGTGTGTCCTTCTGGGCTGTCTTGACAAGGCACAGTTTCCAGTTTGTAGTACTAGAAGGCTCCAGGCAAGAAGAGGAAGACTAGAAATCACCTACTGATGACAAAACTGAATGGCTCTAGTTAATTCATTTCAATAACCAAAAATACCAAATTAAGAAAACAGAAACTGGTATTGGGGTGTAAGACATAATTATTTTATAAGAATTTGGTTACTTATTATAGCAAGAGCACTGACAAATCCTCAGGGTCTTTCTAACTGTCCTGGCAAGTGTGCAATCTCTGGTTAAATATATTTGTATTAATGAATTCATCCAAGAAAATGTTGAGTTTCTCTTTTGGAGTTGACAATTTTCCCCCACATTTTCTCAGGGCAGGTCATAAATAGGGTTCAGCTAATTAAGAAATGTGAAGCATACCCAATGTACTTCATTTTCTCTAGCGACCCTGCTGCTGCTAATTGCCGTGTCATGAAATCAGGCCAAGGGAACAGACCATGGGTGATTTGGTCGCCTAAGAAGTACCAAAGATGACTTTGAATGCAAAAACACCTCTATAGACTTATTTTTCTAAACAAAAACTATGGAATAGCTGTAATTGGCTGCCTTAAGAGCCAGAGTGACAATAGTTTTGTTTTGATTTTTAAATACACCTAACAGCACATCACAGTATAATTATTAAGGGATTTTAGATCTTTCAGATGTGGCAAGTTTTGGTTATTTGGTTTAACAAAAAGTTAATTAGGGCTCAAGTGCTCAGCGTAAGAATATTTTGACAAGATAAGAATCCATGCTCTCTGGGCAGACTACACAAAGTTCAAAAATAACCTTCCAATACCTCTTGTTTACAACAGACTGGAATACTCCAAGAGATTTTAAGCTACCAGGTCCATCATCTTTATCATACTTAAGTTTCTTTTGTTCATTAGTTTTAATATGCTCTTATATGTGCATATATGAGCTAAACACACACAAAAAATGTATCACTGTGTAACTATATCACTTTTAGCTTTCAATGATCACTTTAAAATATAAACAACTTTATCATATTAAAAGTTAAGGTGTATACTACATTGAATTTACTATCTCAATTGAAGCTTTATAAAAAACAAGTCAAAATGGTGCTGAGTGACTCAATACCTTTTCTCTATGAATTTAAATTTTTTTAATTGTACTGGTAACCAAAAATTTCTCATAAATTTACCCAACTTAATATTATCCTAAAATATTCAAGCCATTTAAGTTACACTACAGAGCAATACAATCACTGGTGATATTAAAAGGTGGTCAAAGGGATGACATTGAAAAATTATAAAAGGTAATGCAAGTGCAGTAACTAAGTGAAAGCAACTTGCAACACTAAGGTTTAAAAACATCAATCTTTTTTTGATAGTAAAGTCATCATTCATTGTAGTTCAATTTAACTGTATGCATATTTGTATTCTTTGTAACCAGAAACGTTTTGTGGAAACAAAGATAATCTGTCTGACCCATAAACCAGTACTGAAAAATTTAGAAAGTTTATTAATTTGGCTTTTCCATAAAAAAAAGTCTTACATAAATGCAATAAAATGAAATCAAGCAAATCTGATGTTTGTTTTTATTACATCCCACATGTGATAAAATCAGGAAATCCTGATTAACAGAATATAGCTGTTTAGTAAACAAATCCGATTTGTTCACAGATTTACTTTGATTAGGAGTAATGTGCAAACATAGATCCATATGTAATTTTCTATTAATTTCTCAGGCACTAAAAATATTTTACAAAAGGTAAAAAAAAAAAATACGTTTTTGGCAACTAATTGCTGACTCAACACTTAATTATATTCCTTTTTCTTTCCTTTAATAATAGATATACATTTAGTGAGCACTAGTTATGGGTCCCTATGAGCAATTCATCATCTAGAATGTCCTAAAAAGTGCTCCACTGGTACATAGGGCTGCAAATTCAAACAGACCCTTGTCATTACCTATTCCTTTCCCTCTAGGAGGGAGAACTTTTCTCAACTGAACACACGAGAAGCTAGCCACAAATTCAGCCACAGCCAAAAGTAAATACACATACAGAAACATGTGCAGAAAAAAAAAAAAAGTTGATAGAGAAAAGCAAACAAAACTGAATTCCTAGGCTGGGTACGGTGGCTCACGCTTGTAATCCCAGCAATTTGGGAGGCCGAGGCGGGTGGATCACTTGAGCCCAGGAGTTCGAGACCAGCCTCACCAACATGGTGAAACCCCATCTCTGCAAAAAATACAAAAATAAGCCAGGCGTGGTGGTGCGTGCCTGTAATCCCAGCTACTAGGGAGGCTGAGTCACGAGAATGGCTTGAACCTGGGAGGCAGAGGTTGCAGTGAGCTGAGATCACACCACTGCACTCCAGCCTGGGTGACAGAGAGAGACTCTGTCTCAAAAACCAAAACTCCTAAAAGTGGCTACATCCCCGTGAACAGGTAACTTCCCACCGTCATCATTGTTTTTTTAAATTTCACCAGTGTTCAGCTGTGTGACAAACTATTGTAGGCCACTGCTTTCTCTCCCTTACTCTGGGGAGTTTCACTGTCCCCAGCCATGGGATTTCTTACAAAGGTAGCACTGACACTCACCTTCAACTCCATTTCTCAGCTTCATTTTCTTGAAAGTTTCATAAACGTTTAGATATCAATAGTGGTGCCACTGCTGAGCCTCCATATCTAGTCTTCCTGTCCTTAAACCTAACTGGGTCTACCAGACAGTCACTGAGATGTCCTCGGAGCATCTGGCCGGATCTTTCACACTTTTGTGTTGAAAGATAATAACCAGCTCTTGTCATTTCTAACTAGTCTACAGTCATGACTGATGCAACAAGAACTTAATTTTTGAAAGACAAAGATGTTACAACTATAAGACACAGATGTATAAATTGCCACCGTGTTTGGACAGGAGATGTCAAAAGAGGCCAATTGTTCACATCTAAGCAGAAACTTGCCAATTAGTTCTGCAGCTCTGGGACAAGGTTACTGAGATAAAGAATATCTCAAAAACAAATGTGTCATTCTTTGATCCAGTGTCTGCTTTCTGTTTTACTGGCCCCTTGTAGGTGAGCACATCTTTGCACTCTCCAAAACTATAAATACCAAATTCTGACAATGTTAACATTGCAAATCTCATAGAAACAGATCATGAGCATTGTCAAGGTTAGGTTGAAATCATTTATGAGAGAACCAGTAGAATAACACAGCCAACAAGATAATGATATTAGAAACTTGGATTTACATAGTGAATGAGAAAAGGAGTGCTGAAATAAAAATAGGTCTAAGATATGGCAGTGCTTTACTTACCCGGGTGTGTTTAGCTTGCACTGAAATTCACTTTTCCTTAAACAATTCCTCCCATTCTGCCAAACCATCAGGGCAAGGGCAAATCTTGTTTAGGGTAAAGCCAGGAAGGTAAATGCAATTAAATTTTAATATAAATTGCTAAAAACTACATGGAAAAGTTCAGCATACCAGAAAAACTAGGTTTTAAGATTTTTAGCCAACCACAAATATAAAATGTTCATTTGATTCAATTAGTATAGTTTACCTCAAAAGAAAAAGAAATCAAATAATATAGAGTAGTAGATAAAAACCTCTAATCTCATTGAAAACAATGATTATATGGTACCTACTTTTCTACTGCCATAGAATTTAACACATTATGGTGTTAAATAAATATTTGTTAAATTAGTAATTTCATCAAATACTTATGAAGCAAATATAGTAATTAATAAATGAAATATTGACAAAATGCATTTATACCTTCCAGACTTGTAAGGCCTTCCTTCCTGCCATGATTAAAGCTAACCATGGTCACCTGGTTTGTATTTCAAGTATAGCAGGAGTAGTTGGTATTAATGGACTGTTAGGTGAGTACTTTGTTTCACCATGTGTCACAGAACTCAGAAGTTAGGACTCTTCCAAGATAGATAGAAGCTGTTCCTGCACCAAGGGGAAATCTCTGGAATATTGAACTCTATTTATAATTCCAGCATTCTCTTCTATTTCTGGAAGGAGATATATTCTCTTCTAAAAAAAAAAAAAAAAAACAACCAGAATATGCCTATTGGCTTTGGTCTTCTTGGGTTAGGAAACACTGATATGATTTCCATCTTTTTGTTGGGTGTAGAATGTGGATATGTAGGAGTGGAGTGTTTGGCCACATAACTTGACTCTGACTTTGTCCCCAAGGACAAGCCAGAGAAAGGGGAAGGAGATTCAATTTTTAAAATAATTCCAAGAATTAACTTGTCAAGCTCTATTACAAATAGTTCCTCACTTTGTTTCAGATTATTCTGCAAGTAAATTTGCAGCCTTTGGTTTTGCCGAATCTCTCTTTTTTGAATTAACTATGATAAAGAAAACTGAAGTTAAAACCACCATCGTGTGCCCACATTTCATCAACCCTGGAATGTTTGAGGGCTGTACAAGCAAGTAAGTTAACTCTTAAAGTAATCTTTGCTCTTATAATAATCTCCCACTGTATGTCATCATCTGATCATTTTGAAGTTTTGAAATATGGAGAGTAAAACAGAAGAAACAATGTGAATGACTAATTTAGTAAAAGAAAATTTCAATATGTATGACATTTATAAATTTATTCAATTTAAAGGCAATAATGTAGTTATGAGGTTTATGGTATAGTAAAAATTTAAACCTAAAATACTAATCAGTATATTAAAATATAAAAGAAATTAAAACTGAGAACTTTGAAAATATTTGATATTGTAGTATTGAGAAGATAATTTTTTCCTGAAGAGAATATAAAGGTATAAATAACCTCAGAAATAAAATATTTTGTAAAATTGATTAATATATGGGGGGAAGTAATGCAGAGCAACATTTTGGTATGAAGGTTAAATTTATCTAGAACAGTCCAAACTAGGATGCAAATATGACATGAGAGCTTTTACACAGGGAGCCAGTTAGTGAGTATATTGGAAAGTGTAAACTGGATATGAGGACGAGTGTAGTCATTACGGTCATTAAAAAAGGGACTGACACAATCCAAATGACATGAATCAACTTTATTTGTGGGGCATGGAGACAGCCAACAGAGAACCTGGCTTACAGGCAATGAAACTATTTAGAGTCTAGTGAAGCTTTAAAATTAAATAGAAAGTTCCAAAACAAGTGGTCAAGAGTTGACAGAATGTATAGGGGAAAGCTCTCCCCAAAGAGACATATATTAAGCTGGTCAAAATTAGCAAAGACAATCATTTAAAATTTAAATGTTAAAAGACACAAACAAAGCTATATCTTGAAACCAGCAAAAGGAAAAAAAAAAAAAGTCTCATCATGTAGAAAGGAACCCAAATGTGACTAATGGCTGACACCTCAACAGAAATAATGAAAGTCAAAAGGCAGTGGTATAACATATTCAAAGTACTGGGGAAAAATTACCCACCAAGAATCTTATATCCAGCAAAAGTCTCTTTCAAAAATGAAAGCAAAAGGAAGGCAAACTGAAACAGAGAATTTGTTGTTTAGCATACCACCTCACGAGAAATATGAATGGAAATTCTTCAGGATGAAAACAAGTGACTGCTGAGAGTAATCTGAATCCGCATGAAATAAAGTGACAGTAAAGGTGACAAAGTAGGTAATTTTTAAAAGACAGTATAAATGCCTATTTCCTTTCCTTTCTTCTCTTCATTGATTGTAAATACAATTGTATAAATAAAATGTACATAATAGTTTTATTTGGCCTGCCACATATAGAAATGTAATATTTTTGAAAATAACAGCACAAAGGATGTGAGTGGGGACAAAATTATATTGAAGTAAGTAAACGACACCAGATAGTAACTCAAATCCACAGGAAGAGCTGAAGAGGACCAGAAATGAAGAATAGTGGAAAACTAAGAAAAATCAATGAAGCCGACGACATTAATGATCAACAAAATTAACAAAACTTTAGTTAGACTGACCAAGAAAGAAAAAACAGAGAAGTCTCAAACTACTAAAATGAGGAATAAAAAAAGAGGACCTCACTACTGGTAACACTGCAAAACAGAAAAGGACCATAAGGAAATATTACGAAAAATTATGTGCCAAGAAACTAGATAACTTAGATGAAATGGAATAACTTCTAGAGAGACACAAGCTAACAAAACTGACTCGTGAAGGAAAAAACATCTGAATAGACTTAAAGATATTAAATTAGTAATCTAAAAAAAATTCCCACAAGAAAAATCCCAGATCCAGAGGGCTTCATGGGAAATTCTATAAAACTTTTTAAGAAGAATACCTACCAAAATTTCAAAAATTTCCAAAAAGATAGAAGAGGACTGACCACTTCCCAACTCACTCTATGAGGGCAGGATGACCTTGATACTAAAACTACACAGAGACATCACAAGAAAATAAAACCAAAGATCAATACATATTATGAACATAAACACAAAAATCCTCAATAAAATACCAGCAAACTGAATCCAGCAACCTATCACATTAATACATAATGATTAAAGAGGATTTATCCTGGGAATGTAAGATTGGGTTAATATTTAAAGAGAATTTAATACAGTACATCATATCAGTAGAAGAAAGAACAAAAGCTGCATGATCATGTCAAAACACACAGAAAAAGCGTTAGACAAAATCCAGCACACTTTCAAGATAAAAACACCAAGAAAGTAGAAATAAAAGGGAACTTCCACGACCTGATAAGTGGCATCTATGAAAAAGCCAGAGCTAACATCATGTTTAATGCTGAAAGATTGGATGCTTTCCCCACAAGATCAAGAACAAGACAAGGCTATCCATATTCACCACTCTGATTCAATTACTGTTCAATAGAACATTTAGACAAAATATAAAATAAAAGATATTCAGATTGGAAAAAAGGAGCAAAATTATCTTTATTCTCAGATGACATGATCTTGTATATAGAAAATCCTGAAGAATACATATGTGCGCACACACACACACACATACACAATTACATCTGCAAAATGAATTCAGCAAAGGATCAATATTCATAATCAATGTACTAGACTCATTTGTGTTTCCATACATCTGAAATGAATAATCCAAAAATGAAATTAGTAAAACAAGTCCATTTAACAATAGCATCAAAAATAATAAAATACTTAGGCACAAATTTAACAAAAAAAGTACAAAACTTATCCTATGAAAATGACAAAACATCTTCAAAAGAAATTAAAGAAAACTTAAATAAAAATAAATCCCACATTCACGGATTGGAAGACTTAATATTGTTAAGACACCAATACTCCCCAAATTGATCTACAGATTGAATGTAATTCCTATTGAAATTCTAGCTGCTTTTTTTGCATGCCTCGACAAGTGGATTCTAAAATTTATGTGGAAATGCAAGGTACTCAGAAAGCCAAAGCCATCTTGAAAAAGAAGAGAATTGGATGGAATCACACTTCCCCATTTCAAAACTTACTATAAAACTATACTAATCAAGACAGTGTCAAACTTTCTTAAAGATAGACATATATAGATCAACAGAATAGAACTGAGAGTCCAGAAATAAGCTCTTACATTTTTGCTCAATTGCTTTTCAACAAGGGTGTCAAGACAATTCCAATAGTGCTGGGACAACTTGATAGCCATATGCAAAATAATGAAGTTGAACCTCAACCCCTACATCATATACAAAAATTAACTCAAAATAAATCCAAAAGCTAGATGTAAGAGATAAAATCATAAAACTCTTAAAGAAAAATGATGTAAATTTCCATGACCTTGAATTAAGCAATGATCTGTTAGCTATGACATCAAAATACAAGCAACAACAGAAGATAAATAAACTAGATTCATCAAAATTAAGTACTGTTATGCTTCAAAGGACAACATCGGCAAAGTAAAAATACAACTCAAAGAATGAGAAAAGATTTTTGCAAATCTTAGAGCTAATAAGGGACTTGTGTCCAGAATATATAAATAATTCCTAATGACTCAACAATTTTTAAAAGCCCAACTTTTAAGAATGGCAAAAGCTCTGAACAAATATTTCTTCAAATAAAGATGACCAGGCATGGTGGCTAATGCCTCTAATCCCACTTTGGGAAGCTTAGGTGGGTGAATCACCTGAGGTCAGGAGTTTGAGACTAGCCTGGCCAACATAGTGAAACCCCATCTCTACTAAAAATACAAAAATCAGCCAGATGTGGTGGTGCACACCTGTAATCCCAGCTACTCAGGAGGCTGGGGCATGAGAATCACTTGAACCCAGGAGGAGGAGGTTGCAATGAGTCAAGATTGTGCCACTGCACTCCAGCCTGGGCTACAGAGTGAGACTCCATTAAAAAAAAATATATATATATATATATATAAGTGGTCAGTGGTCAATGTGTACATAAAATGATATTCACCATCATCAATCATCAGGGAAATGCAAATCAAAAGCACAATGAGAAAGTACTTCAAACACCCTAAGATGGCTAAACTCAAATAGACAGATAATAACAAGTGTTGATGAGAATGTGGAGAAACTCAAATCCTCATACATTGCTGATGGAATTATAAAATGGCCCAGCCTCATTGGAAAACAGTTTGACAGTTCTTCAAAAAGCCAAACAATAAGTTACCATATTTGAACTCCTAGCCATATACCTAAGAGAAATGAAAATGAAATCTTTTATACAAATGTTCATAGCAGCAATATCCAAATTGTGAAAACAACCCAAATGTTCATCAAGTGATGAATGAATGAACAAAATGTGGTATATTGATACAACTAAATATTATTCAACCATAAAAAGCAATGAAATTTGATACATGCTACCACATGAATATACCTTGAAAATGTTATTTTAAGTAAAAGAAGCCAAACACAAAAAGCCACATATTGTATGATTCCATTTATATGAAATAGCCAGAATAGGCAAATCTACAAAAACAGAAAGTAGACTATTGATTGCCAGGGACTGAAGGAAAGGCCAAGGAGAAAATGACTGCTAATGTGTATGAAGTTTTTTGGGGGAGTGATGAAAATATTCTAGAATTAGATAGCGATGAACAATTTACTGAATATACTAAAAATCACCACATTTTATGTTTTAAGACAGTGAATTTTATGGTATATGAATTATTTCTCAATAAAGCTGTTATTTAAAAACTGAATAACTCTTCACATTAACTTGGGAGGCATAATAAAAAAGACAGACAATAACAGTGTTGTAAGGATATGGACAAATTGGAACCCTTGAACATTGCTGGTGGTACTGTAAATTGGTGCAGCTATTTTGGAAAATACCTTGATAGTTCCTCAAAATGTTAAACATAGAATTACCACATGGCCTGGCAATTCCACTCCTGGGTATATATCCAAGAGAAATGAAAACACATGTCCCCACAAAAAACTTGTACACAAATATTTATGCAGCATTATTCGTAACAGCTGAAAGGTAAAAACAATCTAAATATCCATCAACCGATGAATGGTTAACCAAAGTGTGTCATATCTGTGTGACAGAATATATGTGATGCAAGAATTCAACAAAAATTAACGAAAGCATTCTGTGAAAAGTAATTGATTATATGGTGTTTATAACAAAATGTAATGTATATTTTATTAGTAGTAGTAAATCATGTACTATACATGTTTTATCTCAGTAACATTTATAATAAACTTATGTATATGTACATATGTAGTTATATCTAATGTAAGTATACTTATATACATTTTTAAGCTATTTACTTTGTTTCTAACATTATTATTAAAATAATATTAGTAAGAATTGTTAATATGTGACTAAGTCTTATTAAAAGCTCAAGTGTTAAGATCACAGAAAGAATATGAGCAGCCAGGATAAGGGCGCATGGTAGCCAGAGAAGTCAGTGATGTTAAATGATAACTCATATAAAATTGGTGTCGTTAGATAAACAAACATAAAAAAAACAGTCTCCAGAAAAAGAAAGATTCACAATCCTAAAATGGTAGAGAATTAAACAATGATCTGTAGATTCTATTTTTAAATAATCATTAGAGCCCTTTAGGCTATAGTTCTGGAAAACTTTTAGGAGAATAAAATATAAAGACTGTCAACATTCAGTCATAGAAAATTGATCAGATTCCCAAAATAAGCTGAGATAAACAGAATTTTTGAGGGTAGTGTGGTTCAACTAATTAAGCAGAATAATACAAAAGTATAAAATGTCAAAGTAATACCTTATGTGATATTTATTTATATTCTGGTTCATTTCAACTATTGATTTCACAAACATCTATTTCTGCTTAATGTTGTAACAATGATCTACCTAAACTCCTAAACTGATACATTACACATGTTCAAGAGATTTTTTTTTTTGGTAAGATAATTTTTGCTATTTTGCTTTTTTTTTTTTTTTTTTTTTTTTGAGATACAGTCTCACTCTGTCACCCAGGCTGGAGTGCAGTGAGGTAATCTCTGCTCACTGAAACCTCCACCTCCTGGGTTCAAGTGATTCTCCTGCCTCAGCCTCCCAAGTAGTTGGGATTACAGGCATGGGCCACCCCACCCGGCTAATTTTTGTATTTTTAGTAGAGATGGGGTTTCACCATGTTGGCCAGGCTGGTCTTGAACTCCTGACCTCAGGTGATCCATCCACCTCAGCCTCCCAAAGTGCTGGCATTAGCAATTGGGCTGTGCCTGGCTGCAATTTTGCTTCTTAATAGTATACAACTATGGGATGTTTGGGAGGGACAGAGAGGGAAGAAAGAAGCAAAAAATCTAAAAGCTAATCCCAGCAGTTTGGGAGGCTGAGGCAGGCAGATCACGAGGTCAGGAGATCAAGACCACCCTGGCTAACACAGTGAAACCCCGTCTCTACTAAAAATACAAAAAAAATTAGCCGAGCATGGTGGTGGGCACCTGTAGTCCCAGCTACTCAGGAGGCTGAGGCAGGAGAATGGCATGAACCTGGGAGGCAGAGATTGCAATGAGCCGAGATTGTGCCACTGCACTCCAGCGTGGGTGACAGAGCGAGATTCTGTCTCAAAAAAAAATAATAATAATCTAAAAGCAATTACTTCCATATGTTTAGACCATCACACAGCAGAAAATCAACAAAAGCAGGAAGTTTACTCCAGGAAATTAAATATATTAGCACTAGTCCTATTATTGATCATAAGAGAAAACACAAGGCAATTCCTAAGATTTACATTTTGTTTGACTAGTTTTTGTTTGTTTGTTTTTGTTTTATTATTATTATTATTATTATTATTATTTTTAGATGGAGTCTCACCCTGTTGCCCAGGCTGGAGTGCAGGGGCGCGATCTCGGCTCACTGCAAACTCTGCCTCCCGGGTTCAAGCGATTCTCCTGCCTCAGCCTCCCGAATAGCTAGGATTACAGGTGCCCACCACCACACCCAGTTAACTTTTGTATTTTTAGTAGAGATGGCATTTCTCCATGTTGGCCAGGCTGGGCTAGAACTCCTGACCTCAGGTGATCCAGCCACCTTGGCCTCCCAAAGTGCTGGGATTACAGGCATGAGCCACTGCACCTGGCCTTTGTTTGACTGTTTACAGCTGTATGTTATAGTTCCATATGTGAAATTTCACAATCAATGCCCTATGATGACAGCAAAAAGATACCAGTCTGATGATATCACTATTTGTTATTGTTATTCCAGGTATCCGTTTCTGTTACCAATTCTGGAGCAGGAGTATGTGGCCAAAAAAATTTTAAATGCTATTTTAGAGGAACAAGTTTATTTAATGATACCCAAATTTGCATATATCGGATTGATTCTTAAACAGTAAGTTAATAATGACCTCACTATCATTCTGGTTATTGTGAACAAATTGTCCAATCACTGCTACCTCTTTTGCATAGAAAGCAACTTTATATATTTACTTAATGATAAGAGGAAGAACCTTAATAGTGCAAAAATAACTATCGGACTATTGCTGTGTCTTGGTTGCTTCAGACACTGACTAAATTTAACAATTATTTAGGTCTTGCAAAACACACATTTTTTGTTTCAGCACAAACAAGTAACAAATTATTTGGGGTTTTTTGTTTGCTTTTTATGTTTTTGGTTTCGGTCAACTATTTAGCTTGATTAGTGTAGAGCTCTACTCTGAAAACAAGGGACAAAAAAACACAAGTATGTTGCCAGAAAAATATTAAGGGTATTTTACAAGTTCTTCATTTTATTTTGCGAAATAGCTCCAGCAACTTCATACAAGGCCCATGCTATGAATTCCAGGTATTTGTTAATGGATTCCACCCAGTTCCAGATTTAGCATTTATGGGGTGACTACTACATGCCAGCTACTGTGCTGATAGCTTTGTGTGAATTTTATCAATTTAGGAAATCTGAGGTTTAAAGACAGTAATTTTTGCAGGGTTAAACAACTAATAATATGTGCTGCAACAAAGTTTCAAACTGAAGTTTCCAATTTGATTACAGAGCTTAAGTTCTTACCCTCAAGAAATACTCCTTTGTTGTAAGTAGTAGCAGAGTAGAAAGCACAAGGAGAGATTCACTATTACAAAATTATGTTACTGATAAATAAAGTACTTTCTTTACTATTTATATCTATTCAACATATTTCCTATTCATCCTTAGCTGCCCTGATTGCTTAGCTAGGTCAAAGTCCTACATGGTACATTCCATCACACCTGACCCTGGTTTTTGGCGCACTCATCTCACCCGTGGTTACTTGCTGTCTTGCATGATCCCTAAGAACAGAAAACATTGTCTGAATTGTTTCCTGCTCCTTGCCCCAGCCTAGGACAATACCTAATGTGTAATTAGCATGCCATAAATATTTGCCACATCGAGTTGAATTGAGCATAACTGAGCTGAAGATACAGCCTCTATCCTCAAGGAACTAAAACAATGGTTCTTCATTGTGCAATGTGTGTACAATGGTGCACATTGTAATCACCCAGGGAACATTTAAAACTACAGATTCCTGGGCCCTACCCTCCAGAGATTCTGCTTTAACTGGTCCAGTTTTTTTCTAGTTTTGCTACCTTTTGTTAGTCTAGTAAATAAGGATATACGTAGCCTTTCCACAGAACTCAGGGAGTGTGATACAGGGATAAATTGTCGCCTGAACATTGGGGCTTTTCAAAGCTCCAGTGATTCCAAGGTGTAGCCAGGGTCGAGAGCCATTGGCGTTGAGGATGGTGATGGCACTTGGGGGTGACACAGCACTTTTCAGCCCTCCCATTAAGTGACATTTTGAACTTTGTATAATTTGCACTTACTCTTTGCAAAGTAGTTTATTTGACTCCTCTTAAAAGATCATAATTTTTTTCTCTGCTTTTCTTCTAGAATAATATCTCCAAAAATGTTTATTGCCTTTGGTGAGTACTTTGGAATGGACACTTGCATGGCTTCTTTCAAAGGGAGAAAGAAAGCAAATGAACTTCAGACTGAAACTGAAGGGAAACACCAATAGCTCAAGCCTCAAACATGAGAATCAAAAAGTGTTATAAGGATTAGCTATTCGCAATTCCTCCTAATGCTTAAAGGATTGCAGCCTACCAAGGATTACTGAAGCTTTCAAAAGTGTCAGTTGTGTTTCCTGGACATAGTTTACACACCAATTATTTTTCTAAGCATTCAAGTTATCTATCCAGTTTTTCTTATCATTTTTTAGCTTTATGAATCAGGACATTACAGTCTTTTCAATGGATTTTGAACATAATATGTTTATAAAAACATATTAATGCAAGCCGACCTTAATTTAATTTTTTTTTTTTTTTTTTTTTTATGAGACGGAGTCTTGCCCTGTCACCCAGGCTGGAGTGCAGTGGCGCGATCTCCGCTCACTGCAAGCTCCGCCTCCCGGGTTCACGCCATTCTCCTGCCTCAGCCTCGCCAAGTAGCTGGGACTACAGGCGCCCCCCACCATGCCCGGCTAATTTTTTGTATTTTTTTTAGTAGAGACGGGGTTTCACCATGGTTTCAATCTCCTGACCTCGTGATCCGCCCGCCTCGGCCTCCCAAAGTGCTGGGATTACAAGCGTGAGCCACCGCGCCCGGCCTTAATTTAATTTTAAAACAGGTAATATATAATACCTTTGGAAGAGAGATAATTATAAATAATGACCTTGTAAGTCAGTTTTTTTGTTTTGATAATTTTTCAACATCAGTTTTAAAGATACATATTAGTTTCATAATTAAGAAAAATAATGTTTGCCTCACAAAGTAAAGGCATATTTGTGTTTCCTATTCATTCCTAATAGAATTTGATGTTCATTTCAAGGCCCTTAGTGGGATTGAACCTGAATATTTGATAAAACATATCTGTAACACCATTCTTTTTGCATCTGAATATGTCAAACTTTTAGCTCTTTTACCCCACTAAAAAAAGTACACATTAGAATTATATACACTATTGGTTTGAAAATGAAATATTTTCATACTTAATTCAACAAAATGCTATTTTAACTGATGTATTTGAATACATGACATAACCTTTCTTTTAAAATCCTTTATCCTCATGAGAAATGGGCACAACATCTGCCACCTACGTGGCAAACATTCCTAATAATCTCACCTCTGGTCTGTGAATCTTGAGCTGTAATCACTATACAATAGTCTAGTTGTATCTCCACTGGGCTCCAGACATACTGAGTAATGGTAACACCAAAAACTGAAATTTCAAGTAAATTAAAGTATGTATTCAGTTAACCAAAAAGTGAGCACTCATTTTATCAGATCTATCCTAGTATGAGGGACATAATATTTCTATGTTCATGCAAATAAAAAGCATAGTTTAACTTGAGATGAAAAAAAGTGAGAAAAAAATTTTAATACAGAAATAAAACATTCCAGACAAGCAATATTTGTAAGAAAATGAAACTTATCTTTTAACAGGTTTGTGAGTAAAACCTTTCTAAAATTTTGATATCTGTCTGCCTTCTTAAATGGAGTATTCAAAACACAGTTTAACTTTTCTTTCATGCTGCAGGAGCATTAACATATTTTTGCCTAGCTCAGTTGACACCCAGCAGTGGTTTTTGAAGGGCCATTTACTTCTAAATAAACTGATCCACAATCCCTCACTCAGGTGTCAGAAGACCTGACATATCAGGTCTTGCTTCACTCAGCCAAGAATGTATCCTGCTACTTGTAAAGCTGAAGCTTTAAGATGTACTTCTATTGGCATGCCTAATATGTCTATGCATTTATGTGTTGTGTACACAATGTTTCAGTACTGAAAATATACTTTTAAAAGCTCTAATTAATTGGCTTAAGAAAATAAAAGCACTTGAATCAAATACTTTGTGTGGAAAAAAGAAAAGACTAGTCAAATGCTTTTTCAAGTTTATGCAACTTAAATAAAATCTTTAATAATTAAGCTAGCTTTAAGATTATTGGTAAAGTGTAATAATATTAGAAAATGTCTTAAGAATTGCCAGCATACATTTTTGTTTGCATTTATTAATTAAGCAATTTCATACTTATCCCTGCTAAATACTATAAGGTGTCAAAATTTGGCATAGGGGTTATAAAACTATAAACACAGCTCAAGACAGAATGATCTTTGCTGTGTAATCTTTAATTAATAAGACATTGATATTAGTTTAATAAAAATAGCTACATTTTGAATTTAGTAAGATTACCATAACTGCTAATCTTGTGGCTTTAGGCAGTCTAGTCTGCAGGCAGTAAGATTTGTTTTGGGAAGGAACTGTTATCACATTTGTTTCAAAGTGAAACTATAAACCGAGTTCCTCCCAAATTTGCCCAGAAATGAACAAGGACAGCTTGGAGGTTAGAAGCAAGATGGAGTCAGTTACATCAAATCTTTTTCACTGTCTCAGTTATAATTTTGCAATAGCAGTTTCATAACTTTAAATAATGACTATGGCAGTTTTCATAAATAATCTAGGTAAATGATTAAAATAAAATAAGTAGGTAAAAATGGGATAAATATTTGTAGAAAAATGTCGTAATTTAAAAACTAAAGTTATATTAAATTAAACAATAGCCATTTCATTATTTGGGCATTTTCCAATAAAATATATTTGTAGAAAAACATTCTTTCTAAAAAAAATAGTTATGCCCTTTTTTAAAAAGGTGAACAATTTTTGTCTAATTCAAAGCTCTTTTATTTTTCTGAGACAGATTCTCACTCTGTCCCCTAGGCTGGAGTGCAGTGGTGTGATATCAGCTCATTGCAGCCTCTGCCTCCCAGGTTCAAGCAATTCTCTTGCCTCAGCCTCCTGAGTAGCTGGGATTATAGGTGTGTGCCACCACACTTGGCTAATTTTTGTATTTTAATAGAGACGGGGTTTCACTATGTTGGCCAGGCTGGTCTCAAACTCCTTATCTCATGTGATCTGCCTGCCTCAGCCTCCCAAAGTGCTGGGATTACAGGTGTGTGCCACCACACCTAGCCTCAAAGCTTATTTAAGGGTTATGTATAAAACAAGATGAAAGGAACCAGAAAATAAGAGAGATGTTTAAAAAGTTATAAAAATAAAGAGTTTTTTTGTAAGAAAGCTGAAAGAGAAATACTTTTATATGAGAAATAATCTTGTACAGATTTAGTCCTGGAATAAAATGACTGGCTTTTTAAGAAAGAGGGATGTTCAGGAGGAATCAGAAGGTCCAAGCATGTCGTGAATGGTCTGTGTAAGTCAGAATAAGGAGATATATTTTTTAAAAAACCAAGAAACAAGTTGTCTATAACTAAAGGGAAATTATAGGTCTTTCTAGAGATTGGGTTTGATGTAAAAAAAACTTATACACTAAATAATTGGATATAACAATGAAATTTTCTTAAGGGATTGATTTGCTCTTAATAAATTATAAGATGCTTTTTTTTTTTTTTTGAGACAGAGTTTTGTTCTTGTTGCCCACGATGGAGTGCAATGGCACAATCTTGGCTCACTGCAACCTCTGCCTCCCAGGTTCAAACAATTCTCCTGCCTCAGCCTCTCGAGTAGCTGGGATTACAGGCATGCACCATCATGCCTGGCTACTTTTGTATTTTCCATAGAGCTGGGATTTCCCCATGTTGGTCAGGCTGGTCTTGAACTCCCAACCTCCAGTGATCTGCCTGCCTCGGCCTCCCAAAGTGCTGAGATTATAGGTGTGAGCCACCGCACCCGGCCTCAAGAGATTTTTTTAAAAAAAACAAAGTTCAGCTTTTATTGTATCTTAGTGTTTTCAGTTTTCTCTCCCCCTTTCAAAGGTGCAAAATAGTAATACTCTCCTTACTCATTTTCAGTTCACATAAGTTTTTTTCCTTGAATGCTGTTTTTTGTGGCCTGATGCTAACAATGTTTTCTTAAAGGTCTAAAGGAAATGTTTTCTTCCAACATAATATTCTGTGCAGTGCAGAATGTCTTTTCTTTTGCCTTTGGTAAGTGGCCTAACAGATTTTACAGGGTATCGAAACAATTCCCATGCCGTTATTATTAAGTTTTGGTTTACTTAGGAAAAAACTGAGATTAATTTTTTTTTTTTTTGAGAGGGAGTCTCGCTTTGACACCCAGGCTGCAGTGCAGTGGCGCAATCTTGGCTCACTGCAACCTCTGCCTCCCAGATTCAAGCAATTCTCCTGCCTCAGGCTCCCGAGTAGCTAGGATTTAATCAAGGTCATTATGTCCACATATCTTTCTGTGTGTGCCTTTAAAGTACTTGTGACATTAAGTTACAGGGCTTTGACTGCTGGGTCTAAAAAGAACACCAAGTCCTGCTAAATCTTAAACACTGACAGCAATTAAAGCCTCATCTTCAGGCAGGCCCAGTAGAAGATGCAAATCAAAATAAACTGGATTCCTGAGACACAGGGTGAGAAATTAAAGCTATTCAACTCTTCAAGGCCCAGGGACTGTTGCAGAAGAGGTGGGCATGTGAGATTTTAAGGGCCAACTTTTGATAAATAAAATAAATTCAGTTTCTTTATAAATTAATCGTTAATGTCAAAGGCACACTGATGCAAGACCAGCATACAGGCCCCTATGTCAGATTAACAAGGTTTTCTTGACGCATTAACTGACTCCTTAATAAAGGTTATAAAGGTTATAAAAGGCTTATGGAAGTGATATCTTATGGTCAAGATTAAAATTTTATAGATTGTTTATAAAATTTTGAAGAACAAATTTAATTGGCTTCATGCTGTTCTTATTAGGGCTTCTCATTTGGAAAATTAAGTCTCCACTCTCAAAAAATGAAAGTGTTCACCTTTTTTGAAATCCTTGAGTTATCACTTAGGTTAAATGAATGACTTGTTTTACAGTGATCTGTGATCCTATTTTGTGATATCAAATGTTTTAAACCTTTGATATTTGACAGACTTTTCAAAATCAAATTATAAATTGTCTTTTACTGACCTAATTAATCCCTTAAGATATTAGGTTCCCTAAAGTCCAAAAATAACATAATTTGGCTTATTTGATACAAAAATTATATAGGAAGCATTGTCAAATATGAAATGGTATTTGGTTTTGGGGGGGCTGTATTTGTATAAATATGTTATTGGTATGTGTTCCAAAACTATGAGAAACTTCTGTAATTCTGATATGACTTTGTTTACATTATTAGTAATAATTATAATTGTTGGCCGGGCATAGTGGCTCATGCCTGTAATCCCAGCACTTTGGGAGGCCGAGGTGGGTGGATCACGAGGTCAGGAGATCGAGACCATCCTGGCTAACACAGTGAAACCTCGTCTCCACTAAAAATACAAAAAATAGCTGGGCGTGGTGGCAGGCACTTGTAGTCCCAGCTACTCTACTCAGGAGGCTGAGGCAGGAGAATGGCATGAACTCAGGAGGTGGAGCTTGCAGTGAGCTGAGATAGCACCACTGCACTCAAGCCTGGGCAACAAAATGTGACTCCATCTCAAAATAACAATAATTATTATAATTGTCATGTTAAATTATTGTGTGCCACAGAGGTAATAAATTTCCTTGTCAATTGTGTCTTTAACCATTGCTGCCCTAAAACTTTTGTCATCCACTGACAATTGTCTTGTTTGTGTCCTCTTTAGAAGGTGGTTTTATAACGAGCTATAAAAGCTAACAGATGCTCTTGAATTGAGGTTTCTGATAACTTTGGAGATTGTGACATCAGAACAAAGAAAAAAATTGTCAGGACCCCTGGAGAGCTGAAATGTTCATGAATATCAGGCAGAATGGGAATTAACTGCATGAACTGAATAAATGACTGAAGTAATCTTTTAAACTTTTTGCTTAAAATGTTGCTAATCCTTTGCTTTGTTTTTCAAAGTCAAGAAAACCTTTCTTTTGAGCTAATGACAGCTTTTAACAATTTAGAATACTCCTATGAACAAAATCTGGAACATTTTTTTTTTCTTTCTACCTGATTTCTACAGATTTTGGAAACTACTTGTGAGCATTCTTAACTTATGGCAATACAGTTATTTGCATAAGTGCAGTAAGAATCTGTTTTCATTTGTAACAGGACACACTTAGAGAAACTGGCTATTTTACCAAGGCTTTGACTGGAATGGTGTGCTTTCCTTTAAGGAATCAAACTTGACTTATGGAGCCAATAAAAGCCCCTTGGAAAAACTGGCCTCATATCTTTTCTACGCAATCCATGTACAGGGTTCCTGACCTGTGTTAAGTAAAAAATGTCACTTTCTGACAGGCCCAGGACCCCAAGTTTATCTTGGAACCTAAAGAGAAGAGGAATTAACCCTTCATAAGTATTTGATGGTACAAATCCATGGCTGGGTTCAGCTTTTACAAAGTCTTATGTGAGATTCCTTCTACGGAAAAAGTTGGATCACAGTCAATTTTAAAACCTTTGTTAAAAAAATTAATCTTGCTGCGCTATATACAAATAATCAGGCCAAGTAAAATAAGGCAAATCAGTCCTACCATGACTTGTCTTTAGTAAAAACAGGAAGCTGGAGAGAGAAAAATTATGTTTCAAAAACTACAGTACACCTGATGTTAGATTCTAGTCTTGCCTAATGTTTTTCGATTTTTATTATTTTCTACACTTTGGACCAAATTCTAATTTTTCTTGGCTACAAGTCTGCAAAATAATTTTTTCCATTTTTTTCTTCTCTTTTCCTTCATTTTTCCTAATTTGGAGTCACCAAAAACTAAGTTGTGCTTTTGTAAAGTCTTGCAAACTAAAGCTAGCCAACTTAAACTTCAGAAAAAAATAACAGCAACCTATTTACATACATAAGCCACTTTCATACCTACCTACTGATGTATGGACTTCAGAGCAATGTGACCTACATTGATTTTCCAGAATTGTTCTTTTCTTCCTTATTGTTTTTCTCCTTTCCTCCTCCTATTTTCTCTTATAGAACATAAGACTTCACAACCTGCTAAAAATGAGCTTTCCTAATAACTCAGAAACTGCCCATCTAGAAATAAACCATCCTAGCTATGAGAGATCAGATGAAACCTGAGACCAGAGACTCATTTTCTTCTAAAATGCTTTCTCCAAAAGACTTTTTAAAAGAAAAGGGGGGAAATGTGAAAGGAAAATAAATATTGGAGCCCCAAATCCCTAAGCTAAAAGGAAAAGTCAAGCTGGGAACTGCTTAGGGTCAACCTGCCTCCCATTCTATTCAAATTCACCCCTCTGCACACTGAGATGAATGCATATCTGATTGTCTCCTTTGGAGAGGCTAATCAGAAATACAAAAGAATGTAACCATTTGTCTCTTATCTACCTATAACCTGGAAGCCCCCTCCCTGCTTCAGTCTTCCAGCCTTTGCTTTGAGTTGTCCCACCTTTCCAAACCAAACCAATGTTTATCTTGCATATGTTGATTGATGTCATCTCCCTAAAATGTATAAAACTAAACTACTCTAACCACCTTGGGCACATTTAGTCAGAACCTCCTGAGGCTGTGTCATGGGTGCACATCCTCAACTTTGGCAAAATAAACTTCCTTTTTTTTTTTTTTTTTTTGAGATGGAGTCTTGCTCTGTCGCCCAGGCTGGAATGCAGTGGCACAATCTCGGCTCACTGCAAGCTCTGCCTACTGGGCTCATGCCATTCTCCTGCCTTAGCCTCCCGAATGGCTGGGACTACAGGTGACTGCCACCATGCCCGGCTAATTCTTTTGTATTTTTTTAGTAGAGATGGGGTTTCATCGTGTTAGCCAGGATGGTCTGGATCTCCTGACCTTGTGATCCGCCCACCTTGGCCTCCCAAAGTAATAAACTTTCTAAATTAACTGAGACCTGCCTCAGATTTTTGGGGTTCACAGTTCTAATGACTATGATCCTATTCTCCACTTTAATGAGCTCAATGTTTTTAGGTTCCACATATGAATGGGAACATGCAGTATTTAATTTATGTGCCTGATTTATTTCACTTAACATAATGTCCTCCAGGCTCATTCACATTGTTGGGAATGATGGGATTCATTGCTCTTTATTGCTGAATAGTATTCCATTATGTATTCTCTTTATCCATTCATCCACTGATGGACATTTTGGCTGATTCCATATCTCTGCTACTGTGAATAGAGGAGCAATAAACACAAGTGTGCAGATATCTCTTTGACATACCTATATCTTTTCCTTTGGCTGATATCTAGTAATGGGATTGCTGGATCATATGGTGGTTCTGTTTTAGTTTTTTGAGGAGTGATATGGTTTGGCTGTGTCTCCACCCATATCTCATCTTGAATTATAGCTCCCATAATTCCCATGTGTCATGGGAGGGGCCCAGTGGGAGGTAATTGAATCATGAGGGCAGGCATGAGCCACTGCACCTGGCCCACTTTAATTTCTTTCATCAGTATTTTTGTAGTTTTCATTGAAGAGATCTTTTGCTCCTTAGATAATTTTTTCCTGGATATTTTTATTTTTTATAGCTATTATAAGTAGGATTGCTTTCTTAATTTCTTTTTTAGCTATTTCATTATTGATGTATAGAAACATCACTAAATTTTGTATGTCAATTCTATATCCTGCAACTAACTGATTTTGTATACCAGTTCTAAGAGTTTTTTGATGGAGTCTTTAGGTTTTTCTATACATAAGATCATGTAGTCTGCAAAGAGGGGACAATTTGACTTTCTTTTCTCCAATTTATGCCCTTTTCTTTCTCTTGCTTAATTGCCCTGGCTAGACCTTCCATTACTATGTTAAATAATAGTGATAAAAGTGAATGTCCTTGTCTTATTCTAGTTCTTAGAGGAAAAGCTTACAGCTTTTCTCAATTCAGTATGATGTTAGCTGTGAGTTTGTCATGTATGGCCCTTTTTGTGTTGAGGTATGTTCCTTCTATAACTAATTTATTAAGAGTTTTTATTTTGAAGGGATGCTGAATTTTATCAAATGCTTTGCTACATCTATTGAGATAATCATATGGTTTTTGTTCTTTTTTCTGTTGATGTGATGTATCATGCTTATTGATTTGCATATGTTGAAACATCCTTCCATCCCCAGGATAAATCCCACTTGATTATGGTATATAATATTTTTGTGACAGAGGAGGATCAATATGGCTGACTAGACACAGGTACTATGTGCCTCCTACATAAAGAGAAACCAGAATAGTAAATAGATACTCACATTTCGGACATATTATCTAGGAGAGAACACCAAGATTTACCAGAAAAGAGACAAGAAGCACTAGAAGGAAGGAGGGAAAGGGTTCAAGGCAGGTTGCCCAACCACGGACCGACTGAGAGCCAAGAGAGTCCCCTGGATGCAAAGGAGCAGTAAGAGAGAAACCCCCTTCGCTTGTATAATCTAGCTATGGGGGAAACTCTTGGCCCACTGGGCCTTGGGCTTGAAATACAGAGCTTTCTAAAGATTATACAGAGCTTTCTAAAGATTGCACAGAGACATTGATTCAGAAAGGGAATCAACACACAATCTTACAGGCATCTGTGACTAGACCAGCCTCCAAAAGATGCCATTTTTACAGCCTAGATAATGAAGATCTAGAGACATGGCTGCAGCTGATGCACTGCTCCAAGAAAGTAGAGGGGAGACTGGGGGCTCCCATGTACCCCTAAGAGGGTCCCCACTGCCCTGCTATAGGCTCCTATTGAAACAAAGACATTAGTGGACTGCACTCCCCAAAGTTTCTTGCTCACATGCTTGCCTGGCAAGGACCCCACTCTCCCTGATTTGAGGCCCAAGCTGCCATTTTGAGAGTTTAATGCTGGGCTGCACCCCACACTTGGGCTGCATTTGGGCTGACATGGCTGAAGCTGCTGCCTGGCCAAAGGGGAACATGGAACAAGGCTATCATATGCATATCTAGGACAGTATCCTCTGCCCTGCTACAGGCTGCTGTGAGAATGAAAAATGAGCAGACCATACTACTCACAGTTTTTTGCCTATGCTGCCTGGCTGAGGAGGACATTGCCCTCCCTGGCCACAGGCCCAAGGTGCCAATTTGAGAATTTAAGGCTGGGCTTCACCCCCTCTTTATGTCGTTTGAATTGATATGGCTACAGCCACCACCCAGCCAAGGCAGGAAAAGAAAAATCAAGCTCCTCTTTACATATCTAGGACAATACCCACTGCCCTGCCACAAGCTGCTGTGAGACTCAAGCAACCTCAATCCCCACAGCCTCTTGCCCATGCTGCTCGGGTAAGGGGGGCTCTGCCTCTTCTGGTCACAAGCCCACAGTTGGCGCCATCTTGAGAGTTTAATGCTGGGCTCTGTCACACCCACGGACCAAGTTCAAGCTAATGCAGCTGCAGCCATCACTTAGCCAGTTCAAGGAGAGAGGGGATGAAATTATCCTAAGCACACTTAGGACAATACTCACCACCCTACTATGAACAGCTTTGGAACAGAGGACTAGCCTGCCCAACCCAACCCATTGCAGCTACGAGGAACACCAACATGGACCACTTGGATACCCATGGGTTTCTCCACCACTACTCCTGTCACAACAGCTGTCCAGCAGCCTCAGAACCTACCTACACACTTGGCCCACCAATCCCCATACTACCTTCTAAGCAAACCATCTAGAAACCCAAGAATAAGCCCTCTAGGACCCACTAAAAATGGAGCCAGTGTAAGCTGCTCTGTGGCTTAAAAACAGGCATATTCATCCCATTGCTTCCACTATTGGGCACAAAGCCTGGCACAGTTGGCATCCAAGTTCCCAGCAAAACTTCACCACAATCTCAACTAACCCTAAGCCACCAAGGAAATTACATATACCAAGATATCACTGACCTGTGTATTGGCAAAGAAGTCATACAAAGATCACACTATTGCAGGCAACCAAATCAAAGCCAAAGTATTCTACTCAACCAACCCACATACATTTTCAAGAAAAATTCTCCCCTACAAAAGCAATTTCAAAAAATTGGAACAAGTGACTGCTACAACCAATGCACAGATATCAACAGAAAGAAATAGAAAACATGAAAAAGCAGGGAAATGTGACACCACCAAAAGACCACAATTGTCCAGAAACAGATCCCAATCAAAAAATTCCTTGAAATGCCAGATAAATCATTCAAAATATTGATTTTCAAGAAGCCCAATGAGATGAAAGAGAAATCTGAAAACAAATAAAACAAAGTCAGAAAATCAATTCAGAAAATGAATGAGAAATTTACCAAAGAGACAGATATTTTTTAAAAACAAGGAGAAATTCTGGAATTAAAAAAATTAATTGAAAGGGAAACAAAATACATTCAAAAGCTTCAATAATAGACTAGAACAAGCAGACAAAAGAATGTCCGAAGTTGAAAACAGATCTTTTGATATAATTCAGCCAGACAAAAATAAGATAAAAGGAATTAAAAAGACTTTCAGATGTCTGGTTATTGCAGGATCTGGCCAGCAGCCCACAATGCAATGGGGCTCTCTCCTTGTTCCCAAGTAGATTGGCAGGTCGAGAAATAATAGACACACACAAGATAGCAAAAGTTGGGTCCAGGGGGCTCACCGCCTTCTGGTCCCACGGTGCCAACAATGCACTGGATATACCAGCATGTATTATTAAGTTTAGTGAGGGTGGGGGTAGGTTAGTGAGGGATTTAGGGTCATTTGATTATGAGGTGAGATGGTCACATGGGGATGAAGTAATTCTTTAACATAACATCTGTATGCAGAAGTACAGTATACAGGGATAAGAATTTACAATATAGTGTGTTCATCAGTAATTTCTAACAGAGCCTTAAAACAGAAACACAGTCTTTCCATAACCTATGATTAGCAAGATATTAATCAGCAGTAACAGTTGCATCAAAAACTGGTTACAAACAATCCATAGAAACAGGACGTGAAGCTAGACAACCGGTTAGACCAGAAATTCTCAGAAGGGAGTATGCCTTAACCCTGAAGAGGCCTAGAAGAGCCGTGGCAAGATGAGGGCATTTATAGCCCTCATATGGACAGGCGCACCCCCACATGTGTTCATTTATAGGCTCTCCACAAGGGTCGCATTCCATTCCCAGAGCTATGAACATCTGCTTTTCTGGGATAGGAATCTTGGTGATGTGAAACCTCCCTTGACTGCACATCCATTCATAGGCTCTCTGCAGGGGGAAGCGCATCACTTGCTGTTGGCTCATTCTGGCAGTCCAATCTGGCATTGTCTTTACATAATCCTGCATGCAACTTTGTATTCACAATAATCAGGAGCATTTCATCTTTTATTCCATAGCACTAGTTTCAGGTGGTCTTCCTACATCTGGTATTGCATAAAGTGACAGAACATATGAATAATCAGTATTCCTGGGGATGAAGAGAGATCACAATGTTAAGAAAACCTATTTAAGAAAATAATTCATGAAAACTTCCCCCAAGACTAGCAGGAGAGTCAGACATCCAGATACAGAGACCCAACAATTCCCAGTAAAATACACTGCAAAAAAAGACTTCACCACAGCATATTATATTCAGAATGTCTAAAGTCAAAGTGAAAAAAGAATTTTAAAATTAGCAAGAGAAAAGGATCTAGTCACCTATAAAGGAAACCCGATTAGACTAACAGTGGACTTTTTAGCAGAAACCATACAGGCCAGAAGAGGATAAGATGCGATTTTCAAAATGTTAAAAGAAAAAAAACTGTCAGCCAAGAATTTTATATGCTGCCAGAATAACCTTCATCAGTGAAGGAGAAATAAAGTATTTCCCACACAAGCAAATACTGAATGACTTTGTCACCTCCAGAATGACTCTACAAGAATGCTCAAAGTAGTCTTCAACATGAAAAGAAAGGTTGATATTCACCACCATGAAAACACAGTGAAATATAAACTCACAGTTCTTATAAAGAACAATCACACAAAGGACATTGAGAAACGAATCAAATGGCAACACAACAAAGTCTCATCAAACCACAAAGACAAAAAGAGAAAAAGAAAGGAACAAAGAATTTATGAAATAACTTGAAAACAACTAACAATATGGCAGGAACAAGGCCTCAATATCAATATTAGCCTTGAATGTATATGGATTAAATGCTCCACTTAAAAGATACAGACTGGTAGAATGGATAAAAAAATATAATCCGGCCAGGAGCGGTGGCTCATGCCTGTAATCCCAGCACTTTGGGAGGGTGAGGTGGGAGGATCACAAGGTCAGGAAATCGAGACCATCCTGGCTAACATGATGAAACCCCATGTCTACTAAAAATATGAAAAACTAGCCAGGCATGATGGCAGGTGCCCATAGTGCCAGCTACTCAGGAGGCTAAGGCAGGAGAGTGGCATGAACCCAGGAGGTGAAGCTTGCAGTGAGCCGAGATCACACCACTGCACTCCAGCCTGGGTAACAGAGCAAGACTCCATATATATACATATATATATGTATAAATATATATATATATATATATATATAAATATATAAATATAAATATATATATATATATAAAATCCAACTATATGCTGCCTACAACAAATTCACCTTACCTGAAAAGACACATATATATAGACTGAAAGTAAAGGGGTGGAAAAGGATATTTGCAGCAGCCTTATGGAAAAGTGGCCAGACTGTTTTCCATATGGGTCCCTGGACCTTACTACTCACTGGACAGGGCCTGTTGACCTGGGCCTCCAGCACAACTACCCTGCCCCCACCAAATTAGTTTAGTCACTGGCAGCTATGCATTTCTCTGAGAAGGAAATCCCATTGATAACCCACAGCTCCTCTGTCATTGGAGCTGCAGCAATACTGTCCTTACTGCCTTCAGACTAGGGAAGGAAGGACCTGGTTGCTTCACTGGGACCTCCAGCATGCTGCAGCTGCCATACAGAAAGAACCCCAGTTACTCTTCCCTGTGAGCCCCTAGGTCCCTGCTCTTCACCAGACAGAACCCCTGGTTCAGGCCTGCAGTGCAGCAGCCCCCCACCCAGATAAACATTCACATTGGCAGCAGCTCTGCACTTCTCTGGGCTGGTGCTCCCAGAGGCAACTGAAAGACCCTCTGTCACTGTCACTGTGGTGGTATTGCACTTATTGACCTCAGACCTGGAAAGCAACAAAGACCCTAAGTGTTATACTCACATCTCCAGCATGCCACAGCCACCCTAGAAAGAAGAGGTTGGTCTGTCTTCCCTGTGAGTCCCCCATCCTTTTGGCTCATCACCAGGTGGAGCCCTCAGGCTTGGGCCCACAACAATTGCCCCATCCCAGGCTTATCTTTCCAATTAACAGCAGCTCAGTGTTTCTCTGAAGTGGAGTCCCAAGAGAAAAGTGAAAGGTCCTCTGCTACTGTGGCTGTCAAGGTTCTTGTCCCTGCCAGCCCCAAGCTGGGGAGAGAACAAAGAGCATTAGCTCATGCCAGAAAGTCCTAAGCCAAGATCTTCCAGCCCTCAAGTGGGAAAGGGGCCCAAACTCTCAGGATACTGAGAGGAGACATGGCTACAAATTCAAAGAAATACAGAGGAGCCACATGGCTAAACAAGAACCTACTTACCAGCCATTATGCTCAAGTGCCATGTACTAGATCACAGCCCAAGCTTCAACACCAAAAATACTTTGCTAATATACCTTCTGTGAAACCAAGAACAAGAATTCAACCACAAATAAAGGTCTTGAACAAAGTCTTGGCCCTCTGAAAATATCTAGAATCAAAGTCAATGACTATACTCAAATTACACCACAGTTAATGGAACATCAGCCCACACAGATAAGAAAGAACAGTGCAAGAATTCTGACAACTCTAAAAACCAGAATGTCTCATTACCTCCAAATGACCACACTAGTTCCCCAGTAAGGGGTTCTTAACCAGAAGGAAATGGCTAAAATGACAGACATAACATTCAGAATCGGGATAGCAACAAAGATCATTGAGATTCAGGGGAAAATTGAAACCCATTCCAAAATATCCAGTAAAACTATTCAAGAGATAGGAGATGAAATAGCCATTTTAAGAAAGAATGAAACCAAGCTTATAGAACTGAAAACTTCACTGCAATAATTTCATAACACAGTCGAAAGTACTAACAGCAAAATGAGCAAGCTGAGGAAAGGCTCTCAGGGCTCAAAGACTGGTCATTTGAACTAACTCAGTCAGAAAAAAGTAAAGAAAAAAATTGTAATGAAAAAACCTTTGAGAAATATGGGATTATGTAAATAGACCAAATCGAACTCATTGGTGTCACTTTAACAGTAGACACCTGGCAAGGCTGAGTGTCCACCTTTTGTTGCCGGTTAGCCACTCACATGATAAGAGCTTGTGTCTGATTTTCAGCGATTTCAGCCCTTTATCTACAGAAAAGAAGACTCTTATCCAGGGCACCCCTAAAAACTGAGGCTAAGTTATGTGCTTCTGGAGCCAGGAGACATAATCCCTCAGCTCATCCTTTTGTTTCATGGCTGAGTCCAGTAAACTTTGGAGCAACTAACCAACTTCATTATAAAATGAATGAAAACAAACATACAACATACCCGAATCTCCAGGACACAGCTAAAGCAATGTTAAGAGGAATGTTTATAGTGCTCAACATCCACATCAAAAAGTCAAAAGATCTCACATTAACAACATAACATCACACATAGAGGAATTTGAAAAATAAGAGCAAACCAACCCCAAAGGTGGCAAAAGAAAAGAAATAACCAAAATCAGAGCTGAATTGAACAAAATGGAGATGAGAAAAGCCATACAAAAGATCAACAAAACCAAAACTTGGATCACTGAAAGAATAAATAAGATTGATAGACCTCTAGCTAGACTAACAAAGAAGGAGAAGATCCAAATAAACACAATCAGAAATGACAAAGGGAACATTACCATTGACCCCACAGAAAGAAATTTTTTAAAACCCTCAGAGACTATTATAAACACCTCTATGCACACAAACTAGAAAATCTAGAAAAAATGGATACATTCCTGGAAACATACAACCTCCCAAGATTGAACTAGGAAGAAATTGAAACCCTAAAAAGACCAGTAACAAGTTCTGAAATTGAGTAAGTAATAAAAAATCTAACACCCAGAAAAATCCTGGACCACTGGGATTTACAGCCAAATTTTTACCAGACATACAAAGAAAAGCTGGTACCAATCCTACTGAAACTATTCCAAAAAATTGAGAAGGAGAGACTCCTCTCTAACTCATCCTATGAGGCCAGCATTACTCAGATACCAAAGCCAGGCAGAGACACAATAAAAAAAGAAAACTTCAGACCAATATCCCTGATGACCATAGATGCATAAATCATCAACAAAATACTAGTAAACTAATCCAGCAGCACATTAAAAAGCTAATCCACTACAATCAAGTAGGCTTTATCCCTGGGATGCAAGGTCGGTTCAACACACACAAATCAATAAGTGTTAATCATCACATACACAGAACAAAAACCACATGATCATCTCAATAAATGCAGAAAAACTTTTGATAAAATTCAACATCGTTTCATGTCAAAAACCCTCAACAGACTAGGCATCAAAGGTATATACATCAAAAATAATAAGAGCTATCTTATTATTTTGATGCCCAACATCATACTGAATGGACAAAAGCTGGAAGCATGCCCCTTGATAATTAGAATAAGACAAGGATGCCCAATTCTCAACACTCCAATTCAGCATAGTACTAGAAGTCATAGCCAGAGCAACCAGGCAAGAGAAAGAAATAAAAGGCATCCAAATAGAAAGACAGAAAGTCAAACTATCTTTATTCACAGATGATATAATACTATACATAGAAAACCGCATAGTCTCTTCTCAAAGTCTCCTAGATCTGATAAACTTCAGCAAAGTTTCAGGATAAAAAAATCAATGTATGAAAATTAGTAACATTTATATACATAAATAATGTCAAAGCTGAGAGCCTAATCAAAAACACAATCCCATTCAAAATGGACACAAAAAGAATAAAATACCTTGGAATACAGCTGATCAGGGAGGTGAAAAATTGCTACAATGAGCATTATAAAACACTGCTGAAAGAAATCAGGGATGACAGAAACAAATCATTAAGTAAATGCAAATAAAAACCACAATGAGACACCATCTCACACCAATCAGACTATTATTAAAAAGCAAAAAATCAACAGATGTTGGAGAGATTGAAGAGAAAGGGGAATACTTATGCACTTTTGGTGGGAAGATAAATTAGTTCAGCCACTGTGGAAAGCAGTCGGGAGACTTCTGAAAGAACTTACAATAGAAATACCATTTGATCCAGAAATCCTATTACTGGGTATATACCAAAAGGAATATAAATTGTTCTACCATAAAGACACATACATATGTATGTTCACCACAGCACTATTCACAATAGCAAAGACATAGAATCAACTTAGATGGCCATCTGTGGTGGATTGGATAAAGAAAATGTGGTGCATGTACACCATGAAATACTACACAGATATAAAAAAATGAGATTATGTCTTTTGCAGCAATATGGATGGAGCTGGAGGCCATTATCCTGAGCACATTAATGCAGGAACAGAAAACATTCTCATTTATAAGTGGGAGCCAAACATTGAGTATACGTGGACACAAAGAAGGAAAGAATAGGCACTTGGAGCCTACTTAAGGATGGAGGGTGGAAGGAGGGTAAGAAATAAAAAACTACCTCTCATGTACTATGCTGATTACCTGGGTGACCAAACCCAAGGGACATGCAATTTACTCATGTAACAAAGCTGCATAGGTACCCCTTGAACCTAAAATAAATGTTGGAAAGAAAAAAAATTGACAACACATAAAGAAGATAATAAAAACCAGCAGCAACCTAGCAAAACAAGTATTACTAGACCTAAAGAAAGAGACAGACAGCAATACAGTAGTAGTGGGGGACTTCACTCACAACACTAGAGAGATCATCAAAAGAAAAAATTAACAAAGGAACATTGGACTTAAATTGTACATTAGGCCAAATGGACTTAACAGACATTTACAGAACATTCTACCCAACAACTACAGAATATACATTCTATCCACCATCACATGGAAAATTCTCCAAGGTGGACCACCTGTTAGGCCACAAAGTAAGTCTTAACAAATTTTTAAAAATCAGTCATAGGAAGTATATTCTCAGACCACAGTGGAATAAAGCTAGAAATCAATACAAAAAGGAACTTTGGAAACTATACACATACATTGAAATTAAACAGAATGCTCCTAAATGATAATTGGGTCAAGAATTAAAATGAAAACAACAGTTTTTTGGAATTAATGAAAATGAAGACATGACATACCAAAGCCTGTGGGCACATCAAAAGCAATGCTAAAAACAAAGTTTAGTGCATTAAATGGCTACATCAAGCCAGTATAAATATCACAGATTAAAAACCTAACATCACATCTCAAGGAACTAGAAAAACAAGAACAAACAATGCCCAAAGTTAGCAGAAGGAAAGAAATAATAAAGATCAGAGCAGAACTGAATAGAATAGAGACAAAAAAAAAGTACAAAACATCAACAAAATGAAAAGTTGGTGTTCAAAAAGTTAAAGATAATTGATAAACCACTAGCTAGACTAGCTAAGAAAGGAACAGAGAAAATCCAAATAAACACAATCAGAAAGGATAAAGGTGACATGACAACTGATACCACAGAAATACAAAAGATCATCAGAGACTATTATGAACAAGTATGTGCTCACAAACTGGAAAACCCAGAGGAAATTAATTCCTGAAAACATACAACCTCCTAAGATTGAACGAAGAAGAAACAGAACTTCTTAAAAGACCAATAATTAATAGCAAGTTTGAATCAGTAATAAAATATCTCCCAACAATAAAAAGCCTAGGACCAGACAGATACACACCTGAATTCTACCAAACATACAAAGAACTAATACCAATGATTCTGAAACTATTCCAAAAAAATCAAACCAGAGGAATTCTCCCTAATTCATTCTATGAGGCCAGGATCACCTTGATACCAAAACCAGAGAAAGACACAACAAAAAAGAAAATTACAGACCAATATCCCTAATAAAATAGACACAAAATTCCTTAACAAAATACTAGCAAATCAAATCCAACAGAACATCAAAAAGATAATACACTATAATCAGGTGGATTTATCCCAGGGATGCAAGGATGGTTCAATATAGGCAAATAAATAAATGTGGTATAGCTCATAAACAGAATTAATGACAAAAACCATATAATCTTCTTAATTGAAACAAAAGCATTTGATAAAATTCAGCATCCCTTCATGACAAAAATCCTCAACAAACTAGACATAGAAGGAATATACCTCAAAATAATAAGAGTCATCTATGACAAACCCACAGCCAACATCATACTTAACAGGTAGAAATCGAAAGCATTCCATCTAAGAATTGGAACAAGACAATGGTGCCCACTTTTACCACTATTCAACATAGTACTGGAAGTCCTTGCCAGAGTAATCATGCAAAAGAAAAAAGTAAATGGCATACGAACTGGAAAAGAGGAAGTCAAATTATCCCTGTTCACTGATGATATAATCTTACATCTAGGAAACCCTAAAGACTCCACCAAAAACCTTTGGAACTGATAAACTCATTAAAGCAGCAGAATACAAAAGTAACATACAGAATTCAGCAGGGTTTCTATATACCAATAATGATCTAGTCAGGGCCAAGTCAATAAGGCAATCCTATTTACAATAGCTACAAAAAAAAGAGAAAAACACCTAGGAATATATTCAACCAAGGAGGTGAAAGATCATTATAAGGAAAACTACAAAACAATGGTGAAAAAAATGTAGATGACATGAACAAATGGGAAAACATCCTATGCTCATAGAGTGGAAGAATCAACACTGGTAAAATGATCAATGCTAACCAAAGCATTCTACAGATTCATCAAAAGCCCTATCAAATTATCAACATTATTTTTCATAGAATTAGAGAAAACAATCCTAAAATTCATATGGAACCCCCCCTAAAAAAAAACCCAAATAGCGAAACCAATCCTAAGCAAAAAGAAGAAAGCTGAAATCACTGCAGTACCTGACTTCAAATTAAAATACAAGGCTGTAGCAACCAAAACAGCATGGCACTTGTATAAAAATAGACACATAGATCAATGGAGCAGAATAAAGAACCCCAAAATAAAGCCACACAACTATCACCAACTGGTCTTTGACAAAATCAACAAAAATATAAACTGGGAAAAGGACACTCTATTTCCTAAATGATACTGAGAAAATTTGATAACTATATGCAGAAGAATGAAACTTAACCCATACTTCTCACCATATACAAAAATTAACTCAAGATGGATTAAAAACCTAAATGTAAGACTTGAAACTATAAAAACCCTAGAAGAAAACAGGAAAAACTCTTTTGGACATTGGCCTAGGAAAATAATTTATGACCAAGTCCTCAACAGCAAACATAACAAAAACAAAAATAGACAAATGGGACTTAAACTAAAAACCTTCTGCACAACAAAGGAAACAATCAACAAAGTAAACAGACAACCTACAGAATGGGAAAAAATTATTTGCAAACTATGCAGCCAAAGAAAAGCTAATATCCAGAATATATAAGGAACTCAAATAGCTCAACAGGAAAAAATAAACAATCTCATTAAAAACTGAGCAAGGGACATGAATAGACATTTCTCAAAAGAAAACATACAAATGGCCAACAAACATATAAAAAATGCTCAAGATGATTAATCATCAGAGAAATACAAATTAAAACCACGATGAGATACTATCTTACACCAGTTATAATGGCTATTGTTAAAAAGCCAAAAAAAGTATGGCTAGCCAGTTTTCCCAGCACCATTTATTAAATAGGGAATCCTTTCCCCATTTCTTGTTTTTGTTAGGTTTGTCAAAGATCAGATAGTTGTAGATGTGTGGTATTATTTCTGAGGGCTCTGTTCTGTTCCATTGGTCTATATCTCTGTTTTGGTACCAGTACCATGCTGTTTTTGTTACTGTAGCCTTGTAGTATAGTTTGAAGTCAGGTAGCGTGATGCCTCCAGCTTTGTTCTTTTGGCTTAGGATTGTCTTGGCAATGCGGGCTCTTTTTTGGTTCCATGTGAACTTGAAAGTAGTTTTTTCCAATTCTGTAAGGAAAGTCATTGATAGTTTGATGGGGATGGCATTGAATCTATAAATTACCTTGGGCAGTATGGCCATTTTCACAATATTGATTCTTCCTACCCATGAGCATGGAATGTTCTACCATTTGTTTTTATCCTCTTTTATTTCATTGAGCAGTAGTTTGTAGTTCTCCTTGAAGAGGTCCTTCACATCCCTTGTAAGTTGGATTCCTAGGTATTTTATTCTCTTTGAAGCAATTGTGAATGGGAGTTCACTCATGGTTTGGCTCTCTGTTTGTCTGTTATTGGTGTATAAGAATGCTTGCGATTTTTGCACATTGATTTCGTATCCTGAGACATTGCTGAAGTTGCTTAGCAGCTTAAGGAGATTTTGGGCTGAGACAATGGGGTTTTCTAGATATACAATCATGTCATCTGCAAACAGGGACAATTTGACTTCCTCTTTTCCTAATTGAACATCCTTTATTTCCTTCTCCTGTGTGATTCCTCTGGCCAGAACTTCCGACACGATGTTGAATAGGAGTGGTGAGAGAGGGCATCCCTGTCTTGTGCCAGTTTTCAAAGGGAATGCTTCCAGTTTTTGCCCATTCAGTATGATATTGGCTGTGGGTTTGTCATAGATAGCTTTTATTATTTTGAGATACGTCCCATCAATACCTAATTTATTGAGAGGTTTTAGCATGAAGGGTTGTTGAATTTTGTCAAAGGATCCCTTCCTTACACCTTATACAAAAATTAATTCAAGATGGAATAAAGACTTAACTGTTAGACCTAAAACTGTAAAAACCCTAGAAGAAAACCTAGGCAATACCATTCAGGATATAGGCATTGGCAAGGACTTCATGTCTAAAACACCAAAAGCAATGGCAACAAAAGCCAAAATTGACAAATGGGATCTAATTAAACTGAAGAGCTTCTGCACAGCAAAAGAAACTACCATCAGAGTGAACAGGCAACCTACAGAATGGAAGAAAATTTTTGCAACCTACTCATCTGACAAAGGGCTAATATCCAGAATCTACAATGAACTCAAACAAATTTACAAGGAAAAACAATCAACAATTGGGCAAAGGATATCAACAGACACTTCTCAAAAGAAAACATTCATGCAGCCAAAAGGCACATGAAAAAATGTTCATCATCACTGGCCATCAGAGAAATGCAAATCAAAACCACAATGAGATACCATCTCACACCAGTTAGAATGGCCATCATTAAAAAGTCAGGACACAACAGGTGCTGGAGAGGATGTGGAGAAATAGGAACACTTTTACACTGTTGGTGGGACTGTAAACTAGTTCAACCATTGTGGAAGTCAGTGTGGCAATTCCTCAGGGATCTAGAACTAGAAATACCATTTGACCCCGCTGTTGCAGGAAGTCAGGGACCCCAAATGGAGGGACCAGCTGAAGCCATGGCAGAAGAACATGGATTGTGAAGATTTCATGGGCATTTATTAGCTCCCCAAATTAATACTTTTATAATTTATTATGCCTGTCTTTACTGCAACCTCTAAACATAAATTGTAAAGATTTCATGGTCACTTATCACTTCCCCAATCAATACCCTTGTGATTTCCTATGCCTGTCTTTAATCTCTTAATCCTGTCAGCTGAGGAGGATGTATGTCACCTCAGGACCATGTGTAATTGCGTTAACTGCACAAATTGTACAGTATGTGTGTTTGAGCAATATGAAATCTGGGCACCCTGAAAAAAGAACAAGATAACAGCAATTTTTCAGGGAATAAGAGAGATAACCTTAAACTCTGACCACCAGTGAGCCAGATGGAACAGAGCCATATTTCTCTTATTTCAAAAGCAAATGGGAGAAATATCACTGAATTCTTTTTCTCAGCAAGGAACATCCCTGAGAAAGAGAATGCGCACCTGGGGGTGGGTCTCTGAGCTGGCCCCCTGGGCGTGGCCATCTCTTATGGTCAAGACTGCAGGGGTGAAATAGACCCCAGTCACCCATAGCGCTCCCAGGCTTATTGGGAAGAGAGAATTCCTGCCTAAGAAATTTTGGTCAGACCGGCTGATCTCAAAACGCTGTCTCCTGATAAGATGTTATCAATGACAATGGTGCCTGAAACTTCATTGGCAAGTTTAATTTCACCCCAGTCCTGTAGTCCTGTGATCTTGCCCTGCCTCCACTTGCCTTGTGATATTCTATTACCTTTTAAAGTACTTGATGTCTGTGACCCACACCTATTTGCACACTCGCTCCCCTTTTGAAACTCCCTAATAAAAACTTGCTGGTTTTTGCGGCTTGTGGGGCATCACGGAACCTACTGACATGTGATGTCTCCCCCAGACACCCAGCTTTAAAATTTCTCTCCTTTGTACTCTCTCCCTTTATTTCTCAAGATGGCTGATGCTTAAGGAAAATAGAAAAGAACCTATCTGAATATCGGGGCAGACTCCCCAATACCCAGCCATCCCATTACTGGGTATATACCCAAAGGATTATAAATCATGCTGCTATAAAGACACATGCACACGTATGTTTATTGCGGCACTATTCACAATAGCAAAGACTTGGAACCAACCCAAATGTCCAACAATGATAGACTGGATTAAGAAAACGTGGCACATATACACCATGGAATACTATGCAGCCATAAAAAAAAGATGAGTTCATGTCCTTTGTAGGGACATGGATGAAACTGGAAACCATCATTCTCAGCAAACTATTGCAAGGACAAAAAACCAAACACCCCATGTTCTCACTCATAGGTGGGAATTGAACAATGAGAACACATGGACACAGGAAGGGGAACATCACACCCTGGGGCCTGTTGTGGAGTAGGGGGAGGGGGGAGGGATAGCATTAGAAGATATGCCTAATGTTAAATGACGAGTTAATGGGTGCAGCACACCAACATGGCACATGTATACATATGTAACAAACCTGCACGTTGTGCACATGTACCCTAAAACTTAAAGTATAATTTAAAAAAAGGAAAAAATAAAAAATAAAATAAAATAACTTTAAAAAGTCAAAAAAAAAAACAAGACGTTGGTGAAGATGTAGAGAAAAGGAAACACATGCTGTTGGTGGGAAAGTAAATTGGTACAATATTTGTTGAAAATAATATGGGGATTTCTCATAGAACTGAAAAATAAAACTACTGTTTGATCCACCAATCTCATTACTGGGCATATATCCAAAGCAAAGAAATCATTATACCAAAAAGATATTTGCATTTCTATGTTTTTCACAGCACTATTCACAATAGCAAAGATATGGAATCAACCTAAGTATCCATCAATAAAGGACTGGATAAAGAAAATGTTTATAAATATATATTTTTTCAGCATGGAATACTACTACGCTACTATATATAGAATACTACTACTATAAAGAAAATATTTATATATAACATTTTACATATTTATAAAATATATATACTATACATACCTCTATATTTATACCTATAATGTCATATATACATATATATACAGATAGATAGATAGATTGATAGATAGATAGATAGATAGATAGATAGATAGATAGATAGATAGATAGATGATAGATAGATTAAAAAAAAAACACTGAACCAGATACTGGTTCTGGTGTCAATGAAGGTAATGCTGCCTTATAGAATGAATTAGGAAGAATTCCCTTCCCTTCAATTTTATGGAATAGTTTGAGAATTGGTATTAGTCCTTCTTTATAAGTTTGGTAGCATTCAGCAGTAAAACCAGGAGGTCCTTAGCTTTTCTTTGTTAGGAGAAATGTTACTACTGGTTCATTATCATTACTCATTATTGGTCTCCAAGTTTTCTATTTATTTTTGGTTGACTCTTTGTAGGTTGTGTACATCAAGGAATTTATGCCTTTCCTGTAAATTTATCAGTTTGTTGGCATATAGTTGTTAACAATATTCTCTCATGATCCTTTGTATGTCTGTGGTATCAGCTGCATGCCTCCTTTTCTGCTTCTGATTTATTTGTGCCTTCTTTTTTTTTTCTTAGACAGCCTTGCTATTAGACTATTAATGGATTGTTAATTTTATCTTTTCAAAAAACCAATTTTGTTTTGTTGATCTCTTTTATTGTCTTTTTGGTCTCTATTTTGTTTATGTTCTGATGTTTATTGTTTCTTTCCTTCCGCTAATTTGGAGTTTGGTTTATTTTCTCTTTCCTAGTTCCTTGGGGTGATGCATTGGGTCATTTACTTAAAATTTTTCTACCTTTTCGATGTGGGCATTTATTGCTATAGATTAACCTCTTAGTACTGGTTTTGCTGTATCCCATATATTTGATGTTTTTCTTGTTGTTGTTGTTGTTGTTTTTTCTTTTAGACGTAGTTTTGCTCTTTCTGCCTAGGCTGGAGTGCAATGGTGCAATCTTGGCTTACTTCAACCTCCACCTTCCAGGTTCAAGCGATTCTCCTGCCTCAGCCTCCTGAGTAGCTGGGACTACAGGTGCGTGCCACCATGCCCAGCTAATTTTTGTATTTTTATTAGAGATGGGGTTTCACCATGTTGACCAGGCTGGTCTCAAACCCCTGACCTCAGGTGATCTGCACACCTCAGCCTCCCAAAGTGCTAGGATTAGAGATGTGAGCCAACGCGCCCAGACTCCCATATGTTTTAGTAAGTTGTGTTTCAATTTTCATCTTTCATGAAATGTTTTCATTGACTTCTGAATTTCTTTATTGACCCATTGTTCTTTCAGGAGCATATTGTTTAATTTTCACGTGTTTGTATAGTTTTCAAAGTTCCTCTTGTTATTGATTTCTTTTTTCTTCTTTTTTTATTATACTTTAAGTTCTAGTGTACATGTGCACAACGTGCAGGTTTGTTACATAGGTATTGTTATTGATTTCTAATCTTATTCTATTATGGTCAGAAAAGATGCTTCATATGATTTTGATTTTTGAAAATTTGTTCACACATGTGCCCCTTGAAACTAAAAGTTGGAAGAAAAAAAGAAAATCTGTTAAAACTAGTTTTGTGGCCTAACATATGGTCTATCCTGGAGAATTCTCCATATGCTGATGAAAAGATTGTGTATTCTGTAGCTGTTAGATGCAAGGTTCTGTAAATGTTTGTTAGCGCCATTTGGTCTAGAGTACAGTTTAACTCAAGTCTCTCTTGAATTCTATTTAGATGACCTGTCTAATGCAGACAGTAGGGTGTTGAAGTCCCCAACTATTATCATATTGGGGTCTATCTCTCCTTTTATCTCTAATAATATTTGCTTTATGTATCTGGGTGCTCCAGTGTTGGGTGCAATAATAATTACAATTATTATATCCTCTTGCCTTATTGATCCCTTTATCATTATATAATGATTCTTTGTCTTTTTGTATGTTTTTTCATTTGTTTGTTTTCGTGGTTTTTTTTTTTTTCTTAAAGTCTCCTTATCTGCTGTAACTCTTCCTTGTTTTTGGTTTCTGTTTGTGTGGAATATCTTTTTCCATCCCTTCACTTTTAGTCTATGTGTGTCTTTATAGTTGAAGTGAGTTTCTTGTATGCAGCATTTTGTTGGGTCTTGGTTTTTTAATCCATTCATACGTCTTTATCTTGTAATTGGGGGGAATTTAACCCATTTACAAAGTTGTTATTGATAGGTAAGGACTTACTCCTGTCATTTTGGTAATTTTTTCCTGGTTGTTTTGTGTGTCGTTTCTCTCTTTCTTCTTCTCTTGTTGTTTACCTTTGCAGTTTGGTGGTTTTCTATAGTGATAACATTTTATTCCTTTTTTAAAAAAATTATTTGTGTATCTGATCTACCAGTGAGTTTTATACTTTTCTGTGTTTCATGATGGTAGATATTTTCATTCTGCTTCCATATGGAGGACTCCCTTAAGCATTTCTTATAGGGTCAATATAGTGGTGATGAATTCCCTCAGCTTTTGCTTGCCTGAGAAATATTTTTATCTCTCCTTCATTTCTGAAGGATAGCTTTGCTAGGTGTAGTATTCTTGAGTGGCAGGGTTTTTTTTTCTTTCAGCACTTTGAATATCTTATATCATTCGCTCCTGACCTATAAGGTTCTACTGAGAAATTTGCTTTTAGTATAATGGGAATTCCCTTACATATGACTTGATGTTTTTTCTCTTGCTGTTTTTAGAATTGTCTTTGACTTTTGACAGTTCGATTATAATGTGCCTCAGAGAGGATATTTTCGGTTTGATCTTTCAACTTCCAGTATGTAGATGTCCATGTCTCTCCCAAGACTAGGGAAGTTTTTAGCTATTATTTCATTAAATAGGTTTCCCATCTGTTATAGAAATTCCATAAAGCGATCGGTTTTTTTATGGTGTCATGCGTGTCCTGTACACTCTTTTCATTCCTATTTTTTAAAAATTTTTGTGTGTGTTATTTCAAAAGACCTATCTTCAAGTTCAGAAATTTTTTCTTCTGCTTGATCTAATCTATTGTTGCAGTGCTTAATTGCATTTTTGTCGTTTCATTTTGTTTTTTTGAGACACTGTCTTGATCTGTTGCCCAGGCTGGAGTACAGTGGCACAATCATAACACACTGCAGCCTCAAAACCCTGGACTCAAGTGATCCTCCCAGCTTAGCTTCCCAAGTATCTGAGATTAGAGGTCTGTGCCATCATACCAGGCTATTTTTTTTTAATTTTTGTAGAAACTGGATCTTGCTTTGTTGCCCAGCCTGGTCTCAAGCTCCTGACCTCAAGCAGTTCTCAAGCTGTGTCAGTCTCCCAAAGTGCTGGGATTGTAGGGATTAGCCACCACGTCTGACAGCAATTGTATTTTTTATTTCACTCATTGCATTCTTCAGTTCTAAGATTTGTGTTTTGTTCTTTTTTATGATATCTACCTCTTTGTTGAATTTCTCATTCGGAACATGAATTGTTTCTATAGTTTCGGTGAATTGCTTACCTGTGCTATCTTATGTTTCTCTGAGTTTCCTTAAGATCATTATTTTGAATTCCTTTTCAGGCATTTTATTTCCCTTTTGGGGGGTCTGTACTAGAAATTATCGTGTTCCTTTGAAGATGCCATGTTTCCTTGCTTTTTCATATTTCTTTTTTCCCTATGTTGATATCTGTACATCTAGTAAAACAGTCGCTTTTTAAAATTTTTGCAGTAACTTTCACAGAGAAAGACTTCTTCTGTAGAAAAGTGTTCTATAGTGTCAATTACATAAGGGGCTTCGGTTTGGGTTCTGGGTAGGCACAATAGTATAGTCTCCATATAATTTCTTTGGCTGTAATCAACATCATCAGTTCCTGCAAGTGCCTAGGTGGCCCAGGCTGCAATTATTTGTGGAGGCTAGGATGCAGCTTTACTGGGGGCAGGGATGCTAGGCAAGGCAATCCTTAGGCCGCAGGGGAACAAGTGCAAGTGTGAGATGGTTCCACTGCTAGAGAATGTGAGGTCACTGGCAATGGCAGTGAGTCCCAGTGGGGATGGTCCTCAGGCCTCTGGGGTTGCACGTGGGTACACAGTAGCTCTGACACTGGGTCATCAGGGACAGGGACTGCTTTATTTTTAATTGTCTAGCCTAAGAAGAGTCTCTTACTCATTTACTTATCATTCATGCAATGCATATTTACTGACTACATATTACCTGTGGCACTAGAAATATAGGGGTGAATAAAACAGTCATCAAATAAGGTATAAAATCTTTCTGATTGCTATTAGCCATACAAGGACATTTGGTATGATTTGGTCTTGCCTATTCCCTGGTTAATATTGTTGGAACTCTGATTTTTCATCCATTAGATTTACTTTATTTAGAAATTGCACGGTCTGCTCCTCTGTTACTTTTCATTTATATTTACATATTACGGATAAAGGGTTTAAAATCTTTCATCTTTCTGCATAAGAGTTTTCTCTTAGGTTAACTTCCCAGCTCTGTTACTTTCTGGTAACACAGTAGGCACCAAATGTCAAATATGTTTCTGAGCAACATTATTTATGATAAAAAGGACCCCCGGTCGGTGACCTGCAGTTGACTGGGAGGAATTATAAAGTAACTATAAACATTTGCTGGGGAGGAACACTATACTTTGGACTTCTCTGGGACAGGGAAACTGGGACCTTGGAAGCTGTGCCTGTAGGTTATTGGCTCCATGGGAGCATGAAAGCAGGTAAATACTTGCTTGTGCAAGTCTTTCTATACTGAACCTCTCTCCACTTAAAACACTTCATGAGCATGCCAGTTTAGGGAAGTGAAGATTCATTTCTGAGGAGAAAACGTGTCTGGACCTCTGTGTTGACTGCTGCATGTGAGAGGTGAAGCCAGCTAGACTTCCTGGGTCAAGTGGGGACTTGGAGAACTTTTCTGTCTAGCTAGAGCATTGTAAATGCACCAATCAGCACTCTGTAAAAACGCACCAATCAGCACTCTGTGTCTAGCTAAAGGATTGTAAACGCACCAATCAGCACTCTGTAAAAACACACCAATCAGCATTCTGTGGCTAGCTAAAGGATTGTGAATGCACCAATCAGCACTCTGTAAAATGGACCAATCAGCACTCTGTAAAATGGACCAAACAGCTCTCTGTAAAATGGACCAATCAGCAGGACGTGGGTGGGGCCAAATAAGGGAATAAAAGCTGGCCACCCGAGCCAGCACCAGCAGCCAGCTTGGCTTCCCTTCCATGCTGTGGAAGCTTTGTTCTTCGCTTTTCACAATAAATCTTGCTGCTGCCCACTCTTTGGCTATGCACTACCTTTATGAGCTGTAATACTCACTGTGAAGGTCTGCAGCTTCACTCCTGAAGTCAGCAAGACCACAAACCCACCAGGAGGAACAAACAACTCTGGATGTGCCACCTTTATTAGCTGTAACACTCACTGCCAAGGTCTGCAGCTTCACTCCTAAAGTCAGTGAGACCATAAACCCACTGGGAGGAAGAAACAACTCCAGACACGCCATCTTTAAGAGCTGTAACACTCACTGTGAAGGTCTGTGGCTTCACTACTGAAGTCAGCGAGACCATGAACCCACCAGAAGGAAGAAACTCCTGACACATCTGAACATCTAAGGAACAAACTCCAGACACACCATCTTTAAGAACTGTAACACTCACCGCAAGTGTCCGTGGCTTCATTCTTGAAGCCAGCAAGACCAAGACCCCACTGGAAGGAACCAATTCCGGACTCACATGGACTACTGCAAGTTCTCCCAAGAGCAAGTGGGAGAAATGTCTGCCGTTGCCCACTGACACCTGTGGCTCCTTCTCCCACCCTCTTAGCGGGCTCCTGCTCATGCTTGTCTTCCGAGTCTGAAGATTGAGTTGAACCTAAAAATTCTCCCTAGTGGGTTTTGTATTTCTCTTCCTATTTAGATATCTTTGAAATTTCAGAGTATATAGTAGCTTTCCATGTAACTTTTTTTCTAAATCTTCGCATACAGTCCTGAAATCTAACAAAGCAACAACACTGAATTGAGTGGGCCTACAATTTGATCACTTCAATTATTTCTTTCCACCCAGTTCTTAAAAAGCCTGTAGTTATAACACTTTTCATGTGTAGACTCCACCTTACTAGCAATCTGTACTTAAAACACTTCATGGGCATGTCAGTTTAGGGAAGTGTAGATTCACTTTGCATTACAAGAATATTATAACTAGTACTTAGTCTCACCATACAAAAGTCTTCCCAACCCAGTGCACTAGACAATAGTCAAACATTTTAAGCATTAAAACATGTGAAAACAGTGTTTAATAATGAATTAGCCATTTAAAAATCAAATGCTTGAAAATAAATTTTTAACCAATAAAAGAGAAGTTTGCAATGACTCCAAAAGAGACTCCTACAATCTCCCAGGAGATTTGAAAAATGAGAGCACTTTCTTCTGCCTGAGTTTATTTTTAAAAATAAGACTTTTCTTTAATACTGGAAAGAGGGCAGATTTTGGCTTAACACAAGAAAGAACTTTCTAATAACCGCTTCCCAAAATAAAAATCACTGTTTTGAGTATTAATGGAGTTTTCCATTTCTGAAAATCAAAGGTTAATGACTAAATTACCTGGATCCCTTCCAATCCTAAAAATCTCTGAGAATAATATAATTATTTAAAGCTTGTTCTTGCAATAAATCTTTATTGAGAAACTAAGTGCAAAGCATAAATACCTGTGAAATTGCTAAATGTACTTTTGACTCACAAATAAAACTGAGTAGAAGAAAAGGAAAATAAAAAAGTCTGAAGGTAACTTTGCAGAATTTGTGGAAAAAACAATGAAAAGAGTGGAGGCCAAATAGAAAATAAAGAATATCTTTTCTTACAAGAATTGTACCTAGGGTGAAGTATTCTTTTTCTGAGAGGAATTTGAGAAACTTCTCAGAAGAGAGAATGAGCCCTCTCTGATCTAAGAAGCAGGAATGAGAACAGCAGGCAATCCTTGGCTCACTTTTGGCCTTTGATTTACTCAAGTGTACAACCTTAAGGATAAATATGAATTGTTTAGGACATTAGAAGGGTTCTTGAGAGACTGTGTGGATTAAAAATATAGTGATATACTAGCTAGATAAAAGATAAACTTTCAATGGAAGGACAAACCCTAGCATGGGGATTTCATCGTGTTTCTGCTGTGTGTTATGGGATATGGATTATCTTTCTCATCTAGTCTCAAAATTTTTCAGTTAGTGCCCTGTGGAGATAAATCTGTTTTGAGTGATGCTATTGATATAAAGTGCTAAGTATGGCCTTCAAGTGCAGCCAGGATAGAAGTAGGTTGGCCCGTAAAAGCCCCCCATATTTGGATCACATGGAGGCAAAAAAAAAATATATATATATATATATATCTCTGTGCGTGTATACACTTATATATGTATATACATATATACATACACATATATACATATATACATATACATACACACATATACACACACACACACACACACACAGGAGGCAAATCAAAGAAAATGATGAGGAAAGTAAATCATGGACTATAAACAATTCTTCTCAAAATGAAGAAAAGATGCCTCTAGCAAGCACCCCAGGGTCAGAAGCAGGAGATGGGGTTTCTCGGGGGGCTCTGGTCACAGTCAGCTTCAAGGCATCCAGTGACAAAAGACTTAAGAGTTGAGAGAACAGCTGTGCAAAGCTGAAACAGGAAGAGCAGGGCCATTGCAAAATTAAAATGTGGAGCCCTCTGTTCAAAAAGCACGAAAAAAGTGCCATAAAAGGTCCTAAAATATAAAGTTTTTTCTTTTAAAAATATTATATTATTAATATAACATACTAGTGATAATTCTCATACATGGGTACCAACAGAAACTTAAAAATTACCCAAAAAAATTTTTTGCTTTAATAATTTTATATAATGCAATAAATAATAATTTATCAATGTGATAAATTTTTTGCTTTAATAATTTTATATAATGCAATAAATAATAATTTATCAATGTGATAAATTTTTTGCTTTAATAATTTTATATAATGCAATAAATAATAATTTATCAATGTGATAAATTTTTTGCTTTAATAATTTTATATAATGCAATAAATAATAATTTATCAATGTGATAACTTGATTAGTCATGAGATTTTTCTCACTCATTTTTTTGCAACTTCATTTGTTAGATCATCAAAATCTGTATCTTTTATCACTTCATTTTCAATCAATATAATTGAAAGAAACATTTGTCACTCTAGGCAAACAAAAGATTGCAGATGATTTTTAATAATTTTTAATTTTGAGAAGCAACTTTCTGCCGAAGTGACTGTCAAGAGTATGTTATAGAGTCTACTAACATTGAGATGTATTTCTGACAAATTATTTCAAAACATAAATTTTAGTACATCTACAGCTGATGAATCTCATGGAATAATTTTTCTAAGATATAACTCCTCATACACATCAGTTACATGTAAGCATGATATTAAACACAAATTCAGACCAGGCACTGTGGCTCATGCCTGTAATCCCAGCACATTGGGAGGCTGAGGTGGGTGGATCGTTTGAGGTCAGGAGTTCCAGACCAGCCTGGCTGACATAGTGAAACCCTATCTCTACTAGAAATACAAAAATTAGTTGGGCGTAGGGGCAGGTGCCTGTAATCCCAGTTGCTCAGGAGGCTGAGGCAGGAGAATCGCTTGAACCGAGGAGGCAGATGTTGCCGTGAGCCGAGATCGTGCCACTGCACTCCAGCCTGGGAGTGAGTGAGACTCATCTCTAAATAAATAAATAAACACACAAATTCATACAATGGCATTTTAATGTTTCCTTTGACTTGTGAATGCCATACAAGGAACCCAAAGTGGCTTTATGATTTGTACATAATTCAAAATATCTGTTTATGAATTCTGTCACTTACCTTCAGTGACAGGGAAAAAACTAATTTTAAAATTGTATTCCTTACTAATTACTGGTTCATGTGAAGCTTCAAAGGAAAATAGTGTTTTTTCCATCCAACACAATAGAAATTAAGATATAATTTCTATTTCTAAGCCTGTGAATATTTGCTTTGTAATGTGGCAGTTCTCAAAAACAGAAATTCTAAATATTCTAATAAATCTTTGATATGTTTTATTGAAATGTCCACGCTTACAATCTTATTTTGTAATGACTTACCACAAAGCTTACTGCCTAAACACTGGCCGTTCCTATTCTGGTGCTCAGATGGGAGAGTTAATGCTTGTGTAGATACCTCAGGGACTGACTCTGGAGATGACAGGCAAGCCAGCCTTTCGCTGCAGGTCTTAGTGCTGCCCCCATGTGGAACTGTTCTCTCTCCTGTGGGCACAGCCACTGCCATGGCTGATTCTGCTGCTGCTACCACCGTAGCAGCACCAATCTGGGCCCACTTACAGGTTTAACCCTCTCCTTGGGGCTCTGCAGCACTCTAGACTACCCCAAGGCATGCATCTGCATATGGAACCAACTACTATGTGTGCACTGCTTGCTCTGCCTGGAGCCTGAGCCCACTCATGCGTGGTCTGCTCCTGGACCAACCCCGTGTGCACACTGCCACCAGGCACATCCTCTGTGCTCATGCCCAGGCTCCATTATCCCATTGAACTTCTCTTACACAACACAAGTTCAAAGATAAATTATGTGTAATGTTAACACAGTAAAGGCAAAACATTAAACCAAGCACAAGGTCTTTCTGTGCACAAGACCGGGTGTGGCCCTGAAGGTCCCTGAAGCTGGCCCTATCCCTATGTGTTACATACTGTGCTGGAACTTCCATAAGAAAGGCCATATGGTGGAGTGAAATTCTCTTATTCAAATTCAGAATCCCAATTTACCAACTAGGTGACTATTACTGAGGTTGCTAAGCCCTAGGTTTCTTATCTGTAAAATGCAAATAATAACATGCCACAACTCAATCGCTGTAGAAATGACTTACAACAATCCATGTAAATCTCTTAGCACAGTGCCTCGAGCATAGTAAGTGCTCAATAAATTGTAGGGCTCAATATGTTATTACCCATGAAAACAGGCAGGAGAGCCTCATGATTGAAACTGTGACCTTGTTTAGAATACAATCCTGGTGCTAATTGCTAATGGTGAGTCTGGGCAGGTTAACTTCTCTGGGCTTCAGGTGCCTCATCTGCAATAAGACTAATTGATTAATATGTGTAAAGAACTTAGAAATTTTCCTGATGCCTTACAAGTACTCAGTAAGTGTTAGCTAAGAATATTTTTCTTTATCATAATTTATTCCTCACAATGCCAGGTTCCAAGATGGCCGAATAGGAACAGCTCCAGTCTACAGCTCCCAGCATGACCAATTCAGAAGACAGGTGATTTCTGCATTTCCAACTGAGGTACCGGGTTCATCTCACTGCGGCGTGTCGCACAGTGGGTGAAGCCCACAAAGCATGAGCCAAAGCAAGGTGAGGCATCGCCTCACCCAGGGAGCACAGGGGGTTGGGAAATTCCCTTTCCTAGCCAAGGGAAGCTATGACAGATGGTACCTGGAAAATCAGGACACTCCCACGCCAACACTGCACTTTTCCAACAGTCTTAGCAAATGACACTCCAGGAGATTATATCCTGCGCCTAGCTCAGAGGGTCTCATGCCCATGGAGCCTTGCTCACTGCTAGCACAGCAGTCTGAGATCGAACTGCAAGGCAGCAGTGAGCCTGGGGAAGGGGTGTCCACCATTGCTGAGGCTTCAGTAGGTAAACAAAGTGGCCAGGAAGCTCAAACTCGGTGGAGCCCACCACAGCTCAAGGAGGCCTGCCTGCCTCTGTAGACCCCACCTCTAGGGGCAGGGCATAGCTGAACAAAAGGCAGTAGAAACGTCTCCAGACTTAAACATCCCTGACAGCTTTGACGAGAGTAGTGGTTCTCCCAGCACGCAGCTTGAGATCTGAGAATGGACAGACTGCCTCCTCAAGCGGGTCCCTGACACCCGAGTAGCCTAACTGGGAGGCACCTCCCAGTAGGGGCCAACTGACACCTCATATGGCCGGGTGCCCCTATGAGACAAAGCTTCCAGAGGAAGGATCAGGCAGCAACATTTGCTCTTCTGCAATATTTGCTGTTCTGCAGCCTTTGCTGGTGATACCCAGGCAAACAGGGTCTGGAATGGACCTCTAGCAAACTGCAACAGATCTGCAGCTGAGGGTCCTGACTGTTAGAAGGAAAACTAAAACAGAAAAGACATCCACACCAAAACCCCATCTGTACATCACCATCATCAAAGACCAAAGGTAGATAAAACCACAAAGATGGGGAGAAACCAGAGCAGAAAAGTTGGAAATTCTAAAAATCAGAGCACCTCTTCTCTTCCAAAGGAATGCAGCTCCTTGCCAGCCATGGAACAAAGCTGGATGGAGAATAACTTTGATGAGTTGAGAGAAGAAGGCTTCAGACAATTGGTAACAACAAACTTCTCCAAGCTAAAGTAGGATATTCGAACCCATAGCAAAGAAGCTAAAAACCTTGAAAAAAGATTAGATGAATGGCTAACTAGAATAAACAGCCTAGAGAAGACCTTAAATGACCTGATGGAGCTGAAAACCATGGCACAAAATCTATGTGATGCATGCACAAGCTTCAGTAGCCAATTCGATCAAGTAGAAGAAAGGGTATCAGTGATTAAAGATCAAACGAATGAAATGAAGAGAGAAGTTTAGAGAAAAACAGTAGAAAGAAATGAACAAATCCTCCAAGAAATATGGGACTATGTGAAAAGACCAAATCTACATCTGATTGGCATACCTGAAAGTGACAGGGAGAATGGAACCAAGTTGGAAAACACTCTGCATGATATTATCCAGGAGAACATCCCCAACCTAGCAAGGCAGGCCAACATTCAAATTCAGGAAATACAGAAAACACCACAAAGATACTCCTTGACAAGAGCAACTCCAAGACACATAATTGTCAGATTCACCAAAGTTGAAATGAAGGAAAAAATGTTTTGTTTTTTTTATTAGTTGTTTCACTTGTTTCTTTTTTTATTATTATTATACTTTAAGTTTTAGGGTACATGTGCACAACGTGCAGGTTTGTTACATATGTATAGATGTGCCATGTTGGTGTGCTGCACCCATTAACTCATCATTTAACATTAAGTATATCTCCTAATGCTATCCCTCCCCCCTCCCCCATCCCACAACAGACCCCAGGGTGTGATGTTCCCCTTCCTGTGTCCATGTGTTCTCATTGTTCAATTCCCACCTATGACTGAGAACACATGGTGTTTGGTTTTTTGTCCTTGCGATAGTTTGCTGAGAATGATGGTATCCAGTTTCAATCACGTCCCTACAAAGGACATGAACTCATCCTTTTTTATGGCTGCATAGTATTCCATGGTGTATATGTGCCACATTTTCTTAATCCAGTCTATTGTTGTTGGACATTTAGGTTGGTTCCAAGTCTTTGCTATTGTGAATAGTGCCACAATAAACATACATGTGCATGTGTCTTTATAGCCGCATGATTTGTAATCCTTTGGGTATATACCCAGTAATGGGATGGCTGGGTCAAATGGTATTTCTAGTTCTAGATCCTTGAGGAATCACCACACTGACTTCCACAATGGTTGAACTAGTTTACAGTCCCACCAACAGTGTAAAAGTGTTCCTATTTCTCCACATCCTCTCCAGCACCTGTTGTGTCCTGACTTTTTAATGATCACCATTCTAACTGGTGTGACATGATGTTAAGGGCAGGCAGAGAGAAAGGTCTGGTTACCCACAAAGGGAAGCCCATCACACTAACAGCAGATCTCTCAGCAGGAACTCTACAAGCCAGAAGAGAGTGGGGGCCAATATTCAACATTCTTAAAGAAAAGAATTTTCAACCCAGAATTTCATATCCAGCCAAACTAAGCTTCATAAGTGAAGGAGAAATAAAATCCCTTACAGACAAGCAAATGCTGAGAGATTTTGTCACCACCAGGCCTGCCTTTCAAGAGCTCCTGAAGGAAGCACTAAACATGGAAAGGAAAAACTGGTACCGGTTACTGCAAAAACATGCCAAATTGTAAAGACCATCAATGCTGGGAAGAAACTGCATCAACTAATGAGCAAAATAACCAGCTAACCTCATAATGACAGGATCAAATTCACACATAACAATATTAACCTTAAATGGAAATGGGCTAAATGCTCCAATTAAAAGACACAGACTGGCAAATTGGATAAAGAGTCAAGACCCATCAGTGTGCTGTATTCAGGAGACCCATCTCACATGCAGACACACACATAGGCTCAAAATAAAGGGATGGAGGAAGATCTACCAAGCAAATGGAAAACAAAAAAAAGCAGGGGTTGCTATCCTACTCTCTGATAAAACAGACTTTAAACCAACAAAGATCCAAAGGGAGAAAGAAGGCCATTACATAATGATAAAGGGATCAATTCAACAAGAAGTGCTAACTATCCTAATGATATATGCACCCAATACAGGAGCACCCAGATTCATAAAGCAAGTCCTTAGAGACATACAAAGAGACTTAGACTTCCACACAATAATAATGGGAGATGTTAACACCCCACTGTCAACATTAGACAGATCAACGAGACAGAAAGTTAACAAGGATATCCAGGAATTGAACTCAGCTCTGCACCAAGCAGACCTAATAGACATCTACAGAACTCTCCACCCCAAGTCAACAGAATATACATTCTTCTCAGCACTACCCCACACTTATTCAAAAATTGACCACATAGGTGGAAGTAAAGCACTCCTCAGCAAATGGAAAAGAACTGAAATTATAACAAACTGTCTCTCAGAGCACAGTGCAATCAAACTAGAACTCAGGATTAAGAAACTCACAACTGCTCAACTACATGGAAACTGAACAACCTGCTCATGAATGACTACCGGGTACATAACAAAATGAAGGCAGAAATAAAGATGTTCTTTGAAACCAATGAGAATAAAGACACAACGTACCAGAATCTCTGAGACACATTTAAAGCAGTGTGTAAAGGGAAATTTATAGCACTAAATACCCACAAGAGAAAGCAGGAAAGATCTAAAATTGACACCCTAACATCACAATTAAAAGAACTAGAGAAGCAAGAGCAAACACATTCAAAAGCTGGAAGAAGGCAAGAAATAACAAAGATCAGAGCAGAACTGAAGGAAATAGAGACACAAAAACCCCTTCAAAAAATCAATGAATCCAGGAGCTGGTTTTTTTAAAAGATCAACAAAATTGATAGACCTCTAGCAATACAAATGAGGAAGAAAAGAGAGAAGAATCAAATACATGCAATAAGAAATGATAAAGGGGATATCACCACTGATCCCACAGAAATACAAACTACCATCAGAGAATACTATAAACACCTCTACACAAATAAACTTGAAAATCTAGAAGAAATGGATAAATTCCTCGACACATACACCCTCCCAAGACTAAACCAGGAAGAAGTTGAATCCCTGAATAGACCAATAATAGGCTCTGAAATTGAGGCAATAATTAATAGCCTACCAACCAGAAAAAGTTCAGGACCAGATGGATTCACAGCTGGCTTCTACCAGAGGTACAAAGAGGAGCTCGTACCATTCCTTCTGAAACTATTCCAATCAACAGAAAAAGAGATAATCCTCCCTAACTCATTTTATGAGGCCAGCATCATCCTGATACCAAAGCCTGGCAGAGACACAACAAAAAAGGAGAATTTTTGACCAATATCCCTAATGAACATTGATGCAAATATCTTCAATAAAATACTGGCAAACCAAATCCATCAGCACATCAAAAAGCTTATCCACCATGATCAAGTGAGCTTCATCCCTGGGATGCAAGGCTGGTTCAACATACACAAATCAATAAATGTAATCCAGCATATAAACAGAACCAAAGACAAAAACCACATGATTATCTCAATAGATGCAGAAAAGGCCTTTGACAAAATTTAACAACACTTCATGCTAAAAACTCTCAATAAATTAGGCATTGATGGAATGTATCTCAAAATAATAAGAGCTATCTATGACAAACCCACAGCCAATATCATACTGAATGGGCAAAAACTGGAAGCATTCCCTTTGAAAACTGGCACAAGACAGGGATGCCCTCTCTCACCACTCCTATTCAACATAGTGTTGGAAGATCTGGCCAGGACAATCAGTCAGGAGAATGAAATAAAGAGTATTCAACTAGGAAAGAGGAAGTCAAATTGTCCCTGTTTGCAGATGACATGATTGTATATCTAGAAAACCCCCTCATCTCAGCCCAAAATCTCCTTAAGTTGATAAGCAACTTCAGCAAAGTCTCAGGATACAAAATCAATGTGAAAAAATCACAAGCATTGTTGTACACCAACAACAGACAAGCAGAGAGTTAATCATGAGTGAACTCCCATTCACAATTGCTTCAAAGAGAATAAAATACCTAGGAATCCAACTTACAAGGGATGTGAAGGACCTCTTCAAGGAGAACTACAAACCACTGCTCAATGAAATAAAAGAGGACACAAATGGAAGAACATTCCATGCACCTGGGTAGGAAGAATCAATACCATGAAAATGACCATACTGCCCAAAGTAATTTGTAGATTCAATGCCATCCCCATCAAGTTACCAATGACTTTCTTCACAGAATTCGAAAAAACTACTTTAAAGTTCATATGGAACCAAAAAAGAGCCCACATTGCCAAGACAATCCTAAGCCAAAAGAACAAAGCTGGAGGCATCACGCTACCTGACTTCAAACTATACTACAAGGCTATAGTAACCAAAACAGCATGGTACTGGTACCAAAACAGAGATATAGATCAATGGAACAGAACAGAGCCCTCAGAAATAATACCACACATCTACAACTATCTGATCTTTGACAAACCTGACAAAAACAAGAAATGGGGAAAGGATTCCCTATTTAATAAATGGTGCTGGGAAAACTGGCTAGCCATAGGTAGAAAGCTGAAACTGGATCCCTTCCTTACATCTTATACAAAAATTAATTCAAGATGGATTAAAGACTTACATGTTAGACCTAAATCCATAAAAACCTTAGAAGAAAACCTAGGCAATACCTTTCAGGACACAGGCATAGGCAAGGACTTCATGACTAAAACACCAAAAGCAATGGCAACAAAAGCCAAAATTGACAAATGGGATCTAATTAAACTAAAGAGCTTCTGCAGAGCTAAAGAAACTACCATCAGAGTGAACAGGCAACCTACAGAATGGGAGAAAATTTTTACAATCTACCCATCTGACAAAGGGCTAATATCCAGAATCTTCAAAGAACTTAAACAAATTTACAATAAGAAATCAAACGACCCTATCAAAAAGTGGGCAAAGGATATGAACAGACACTTCTCAAAAGAAGACATTTATCCAGCCAACAGACACATGGAAGAATGCTCATCATCACTGGCCATCAGGAAATGCAAACCAAAACCCCAATGAGATAACATCTCACACCAGTTAGAATGGTGAGCATTAAAAAGTCAAGAAACAACAGGTGCTGGAAAGGATATGGAGAAATAGGAACACTTTTACACTGTTGGTGAGACTGTAAACTGGTTCAACCATTGTGGAAGACAGTGTGGCGATTCCTCAAGGATCTAGAACAAGAAATACCATTTGACCCAGCCATCCCATTACTGGATATATTCCCAAAGGATTATAAACCATGTTGCTATAAAAACACATGCACACGTATGTTTATTACGGCACTATTCACAATAGCAAAGACTTGGAACCAACCCAAATGTCCATCAATGACAGACTGGATTAAGAAAATGTGGCACGTATACATCATGGGATACTATGCAGCCATAAAAAACGATGAGTTCATGTCCTTTGTAGGGACATGGATGAAGCTGGAAACCATCATTCTCAGCAAACTATCCCAAGGACAGAAAACCAAACACCGCATGTTCTCACTCATAGGTGGGAACTGAACAATGAGAACACTTGGACACAGGATGGGGTACATCACACACCAGGGCCTGTCATGGGGTAGGGGGAGTAGGGAGGGATAGTATTAGGAGATATACCTAATGTAAATGATGAGTTAATGGGTGCAGCACACCAACATGGCACATGTATACATATGTAACAAACCTGCACGTTGTGCACATGTACCCTAGAACTTAAAGTATAATAAAAAATAGTAATAATAATAATTTATTCCTCAAAACAACCAGGGAAATAAAATACTGCAGAAAATTTTTTGTAATTCTTAATTTCGAGAAGAAACTTTCAAAGTTGCTGGAACAACTGGAATAGATATGGGTTGTCATGCCTCCTCTACAGAGAAAACTGAAGCTCTAAGATGTCAAGCAGCAGCAGGGTTGAACTAGGTCTCAAACATAAGGTTATGTGGTCTTTTCCACAGTCATTGGTTTGTGTGACCTAATGTAAGGTTACACTGCCAACAAGAGGAAGAACTAGGTCTCAAACACAAGGCTACACAACTGCCATCCAGCTCAGGGAGATTCCGAAGGCTAAGCTCATAACCCTTGCTACTCCCTGATACAGAGAATATTCCACCCAGGACTCATCCAGTTAACTTGGCAGTGAGGGTCCCACCTCTCCAAAGTTACTTCTGTAGAACCACATAGCTTGTGGATTTCCAAAATCCTGCCCAGCTCTAACACCCTATAAAAGGTCAAAATGTGTTACATTACTTCCATGTGACTTTCACTCACCTGCACTTTCCCCAGCACACAGTGACATAACTGGACTACGTGGACAGATTCACTATATCTGCAGACAAAGAAGATCACGTGATGGTGTTGCCTGCCAGTCTTTGACCACAGCCAGCAGTTCAGCTTCCTCCTCGGTTCCTGCTGAGCCAGGGTTCAATGTAATTGCTATCTCGTGGTCCTCTCCTCTTCTTTCTTCCCCATCCATCCTTGAAACCCCACTCCTATGGAACAGACATGTTTCAGGAGAAGCCAGGCTGGGCATTAAACTCACAGAAGAGTAGCTCCTGGGTAGGGGCAGAGAGAGGGGAAAGAAAGGCCCCCAGCAGAGAGAGGTCAGGTACACCAGCTGCTGGTCCTGGTAGAGACCAGATGTCATTGGCCCCACTCTGGGGAGGACAGTCCTTCTTCCCACTGGCAAATCTAAAGAGGTGATTCTCCAGATGTTATGACTACTGTCATTTTTCAAGTCGTAAAGATAAAGTTGTGGCATGATATGTGAGAAAGCCATGATTACACATCTGATAGCATGGAAGTTCTCTGTGAATGACTCTATCTTCAGAATATGAGCCTACTGTTAAACTTTTGAGAAATCTACTCAGTCTAAAAGCAAAGACTTCCTGTCTTGGTACAGAGGCTCCCACTACATGTGGGGTACTCCCCCGTGGGAGCACAGCAGGGGCGGGTGGTGTGAGGCAAAGTAGCATACGTCTGCCTCTGGCCAGCCACATAGTCCGTCCTTGTCATAAAGAGGACATGTTCACTCATTCTGCTTGTCAGCATAGCCTCACAAACCCCTAGCTCTGGCTGAGCACAGCCCATGAAAAATGCCTCAAAGACAATAAACAGAAAGGAGCACAGGTTTCCACGTCTTGCCTAAATCACTGCATTTTTTAAAAAAAGATAAGTTCGGTGGATTTCGAGGATCATGACAGACAGGAGGCAGGACTAGATTGCAGCTCTGTACACAGCAGCATGCAGAGGCTTGCACTGTGAATTTTAGCTCCAGATTAACTGCGATAACAAACCACAATGCCAAGAGGACCCACAGACCCTCCGAAGGAAGTAGACTGCTCCTGCAGGACCCAGGAGACACCCTAAATACTGTGAGTGCCCCAACTGCAAAGTGGGAAAGAGAGACCCTCCTCTCCCGAACTGACACACCCCCACTGGAGAAGCGAAGGTCTGTTTGTGGGAAAAATTTCCGACCCTACCTAGAGCTGAGTCAAGTTAGAAAGCCAAGTGAAATACAGGGGTAGGGGAAGCAGCAAAAAGTTCCTGGTGTGTCCAGAATTGGTTCCTTCCGGTGGGTTCTTGGTCTCACTGACTTCAAGAATGAAGCCGCAGACCCTCGTGGCGAGTGTGTTACAGTTTTTAAAGATGGTGTGTCCAGAGTTTGTTCCTGATGTTCAGATGTGTCCAGAGTTTCTTCCTTCTGGTGGGTTCGTGGTCTTGCTGACTTCAGGAGTCAAGCCACAGACCTTCACAGTGAATGTTACAGCTCTTAAAGGTGGCATGTCCAGAGTCGTTTCTTCCTCCCAGTGGATTTGTGGTCTCACTGACTTCAGGAGTGAAGCTGCAGACCTTTGCAGTAAGTGTTACAGCTCTTAAAGGTGGTGCATCTGGAGTTGTTTGTTCCTCCCAGTGGGTTCATGGCCTCCCTGAATTCAGGAGTAAAGCCGCAGACCTTTGCAGTGAGTGGAACAGCTCATAAAGGTAGTGTGGACCCAAAGAGTGAGCAGCAGCAAGATTTATTGTGAAGAGCAAAAGAACAAAGCCTCCACAGCATGGAAGGGGATCCGAACAGGTTGCGGCTGCTGGCTTGAGTGGCCAGCTTTTATTCCCTTATTTGGCCCCGCCCACATGCTGCTGATTGGTCCATTTTACAGAGCACTGATTGGTCCACTTTACAGAGTGCTGATTTGTGCGTTTTTACAGAGTGCTGATTGGTGCATTTACAAACCTTTAGCTAGACACAGAGAACTGATGGGTGCATTTTTACAGAGTAGTGATTGGTGTGTTTACAAACCTTTAGCTAGACACAGAGCGCTGATTGGTGTGTTTTTACAGAGTGCTGATTGGTGCGTTTAGAAACCTTTAGCTAGACACAGGGTGCTAATTGGTGTGTTTACAATCCTTTAGCTAGACAGAAAAGTTCTCCAAGTCCCCACCCAACCCAGAAGCCCAGCCAGCTTCACCTCTCACTGGGAGCTCACTGGGTCCCCAAGCAGCCCATTCTTGCCTGGCACCACAGGATCCATCGGGAGGGTGGCCAGAGGAGCAGGGGGTAAAATTCCACAGGAAGGAGTTCTCTAGCTGAACTTTGTAACAATTTGAATGGGGTGGGAAGCCTCCTAGCTAGAACTCCAGAGTGCAGACTTCACAGGAAGGGGGAAGAACTAAAGCTCTTCTTTCACAGCTGGGAGGCAGATAGCCTCCAGCAAGTTTTCAAGCTGGTCTCCCCCTCTGCCTGGAAACAGACTCAGGGATGTTGGTGGGGGCATTGTGGGAGTGAGTCGGGTCCTTTGGTTTGCATGGGAGCTGGTTGAGACCTGTGACTGCCGGCTTTCCCCCACTTCCCTGACAACCTGCATGACTCCAGGGGCAGCCATAATCCTCCTAGGTACACAACTCCCCCCATCCCCCACAGCAGCCACAGCAAGACCTGCCCAAGGAAAGTCTGAGTTCAGACATGCCTAGCCCCGCCCCTACCTGATGGTCCTTCCCTATCCACCCTGGTATCAGAAGACAAAGGGCATACAATCTCAGTCCCTCTCCATACTACTGCAGAGGATGCTTTCTGGAAAATGCCACCTCCTGTCAGGAGGACAACCAGCACAAAAATAGAGCATTAGGACTGGGTGCAATGGCTCATGCTTGTAATCCCAGCACTTTGGGAGGCCAAGGCGGGTGGATCACGAGGTCAAGAGATCGAGACCATCCTGGCTAACACAGTGAAACCCCATCTCTACTAAAAATACAAAAAATTAGCTGGGCATGGTGGCAGGCCCCTGTAGTCCCAGCTACTCAGTAGGCTGAGGCAAGAGAATGGTGTGAACCCAGGAGGAGGAGGTTGCAGTGAGCCAAGATCATGCCACTGCACTCCAGCCTGGGCAACAGAGCGAGGCTCCATCTCAAAAATAAATAAATAAATCAATAAATAAAAAATAGAGCATTAAACACCAAAGCTAAGGACCCTCACGGAGTCCATAACACCCTCCCCCACCACCACCAGAACAGGTGCTGGTATCCACAGCTGAAAGACCCACAGGCGGTTCACACCACAGGACTCTGGCAGACAACCTTCCGTACCAGCCCAGAGATGGGCAGACTCACTGAGTGGCTAGACCCAGAAGAGAGACAACAAGCACCGCAGTTCAGCTCACAGGAAGCCACTTCCATAGAAAAAGGGGGAGAGTACTACATCAAGGGAACACCCCGTGGGACAAAAGAATCTAAGCAACAGCCTTCAGCCCTAGATCTTCCCTCTGACAAAGCCTACCCATATGAGAAGGAACCAGACAACCAACCCTGGTAATATGACAAAACAAGGCTCTTCAACACCCCCCAAAAATCACAGTAGTTCACCAGCAATGGATACAAACCAAGATGAAATCCCTGATTTACCTGAAAAAGAATTCAGGAGGTTAGTTATTAAGCTAACCAGGGAGGGACCAGAGAAAGGCAAAGCCCAATGCAAGGAAATCCAAAAAATGATACAAGAAGTGAAGGGAAAAATATTCGAGGAAATAGATAGCTTAAAGAAAAAACAGCCAGCCAGATGCAGTGGCTCACTCCTGTAATCCCAGCACTTTGGGAGGCTGAGGTAGGTGGATCGCCTGAGGTCAGGAGTTCGAGACCAGCCTGGCCAACATGGTGAAACCCCATCTCTACTAAATATACAAAAAAATTAGCCAGGCGTGGTGGCGGGCACCTGTAGTCCCAGCTATTCAGGAGGCTGAGGCAGGAGAATCCCTTGAATTCAGGAGGCAGAAGTTGCAGTGAGCCAAGATTGTGCCACTGCACTCCAGCCTGGGTGACAGAGTGAGACTCCATCTAAAAAACAAAAAAAAAGAAAGAAAAAAACAGTCAAAAATTCAGGAAACTTTGGACACACTTTTAGAAATGCGAAATGCTCTGGAAAGTCTCAGCAACAGAATTGAACAGGTAGAAGAAAGAAATTCAGAGCTCAAAAACAAGGTCTTTGAATTAACCCAATCCAACAAAGACAAAGAAAACAGAGTAAGAAAATGTGAACAAAGCTTCCAAGAAGTCTGGGGTTATGTTAAATGACCAAACCTAAGAATAATCAGTGTTCCTGAGGAAGAAGAGAATTCTGAAAGCTTGGAAAACATATTTGGGGGAATAATAGAGGAAAACTTCCCCAGCCTTGCCAGAGAGACCTAGACATGCAAATACAAGAAGCACAAAGAACACGTGGGAAATTCATTGCAAAAAGATCTTCACCTAGGCACATTATCATCAGGTTATCCAAAGTTAAGACAAAGGAAAGAATCTTAAAAGCTATGAGCCAGAAGCACCAGGTAACCTATAAAGGAAAGTCTATCAGATTAACAGCAGACTTTCAGCAGAAACCCTACAAGGTAGAAGGGATTGGGGACCTATCTTCAGTCTCCTCAAACAAAACAATTATCACCCAAGAATTTTGTATCCAGTGAAACTAAGCATCAAATATGAAGGAAAGATACTGTTCTTTTCAGACAAGCCACCACTACAAGAACTGCTAAAAGGAGCTCTAAATCTTGAAACAAATCCTGGAAACACATCAAAAGAGAACCTCTTTAAAGCATAAATTACACAGGACCTATAAAACAAAAATTAAGTTAAAAAGCAAAAGCAAAAAAACAAAAAAAGTCTAAGGACACAGGCAACAAATAGCACGATGAATGCAACAGTACCTCACATTTCAACACTAACATTGAATGTAAATGGCCTAAATGCTCCACGTGAAAGATACGGAACCACAGAATGGATAAGAAGTCACCAACCAACTATATACTGCCTTCAGGAGACTCACCTAAGACATAAGGACTCACATAAACTTAAAGTAAAGGGGTAGAAAAAGGCATTTCATGTAAATGGACACCAAAATCGAGCAGGGGTAGCTATTCTTATATCAGACAAAACAAACTTTAATGCAACAGCAGTTAAAAGAGACAAAGAGGCACATTATATAATGGTAAAAGGTAAAATATCACAATCCTAAACATATATGCACTTAACACTGGAGCTACCAAATGTATAAACAATTACTAACAGACCTAAGAAATGAGATACAGAGCAACACGGGAATAATGGTAGACTTCGATACTCCATTGACAGCACTAGACAAGACATCAAGACAGAAAGTCAGCAAAGAAACAATGAATTTAAACTATACCTTGGAACAAATTGACTTAATAGATACATACAGAACATTTCCTCCAACAACTACAGAATACACGTTCTATTCAAAGTGCATGGAACTTTCTCTCCAAAATAGACCATATGATAGGCTATTAAATGAGACTCAATAAATTTAAGAAACTTGAAATTATATCAAGCACTCTCTCAGACCACAGTGTAATAAAACTGGAAATCAACTCTAAAAGGAAACTTCAAAACCATGAAAAAACATGGAAATTAAATAATCTGCTTGTGAATGAGCATTGGGTCAAAAACAAAATCAAGATGGAAACTGAAAAATTCTTTGAACTGAATTACAATAATGACACAATCTATCAAAACCTCTGGAATACAGCAAAGGCAGTTCTAAGAGGAAAGCTCATAGCCCTAAACACCTACATCAAACAGTCTGAAAGAGCATGAACAGACAATCTAAGGTCACACCTCAAGGAACTAGAGAAACAAGAACAAGCCAAACCCAAGTCCAGCAGAAGAAAGGAAATAACCAAGATCAGAGCAGAACTAAAGGAAATTGAAACAGAAAAATAATACAAAAGATAAATGAATCAAAAAGCTGGTTCTTTGACAAGATAAATAAAATTGATAGACCATTACCAAGATTAACCAAGAAAAGAAGAGAGAAAATCCAAATAACCTCACTAATAAATGAAACAGGAGATATTACAACTGACACCACTGAAATACAAAAGATCAGTCAAGGCTATTATGAACACCTTTATGCACATAAACTAGAAAACCTGGAAGAGATGGATAAATTCTTGGAAAAATACAACTCTCCTAGCTTAAATCAGGAAGAATTAGATACCCTGAACAGACTAATAAGCAGCAAGATTGAAATGGTAATTAAGAAATTACCAACAAAAAAGTAGTTCTGGACCAGACAGATTCACAGCAAAATTCTACTAGACATTCAAAGAATTGGGACCAATCCTTTTGACACTATTCCACAAGACAGAGAAGGAAGGAACCTCCCCAATTCATTCTATGAAGCCAGCATCACCCTAATACCAAAACCAGGAAAGGACAGAACCAAAAAAGAAAACTACAGACCGATATCCTTGATAAACATAGGTACTAAAGTCCTTAACAAAATACTAGCTAACTTAATCCAATGACATATCAAAAAGATAATCCACCATGATCAACTGGTCTCATACCAGGGATGCAGCAATGGTTTAACATAAGCAAGTCAATAAATGTGATATTTATATATATTTTTATATATTTATATATTTTTTATATATTTATATATATTTATATATATTTATATATTTTTTATATATTTATATATATTTAAATATATATTTATATATATTTTTATATATTTATATATATTTTTATATATTTATATATATTTATATATATTTTTATATCTTTATATATATTTAAATATATATTTATATATATATTTATATTTTTATATAGGATGGAATTCTACGCAGCCATAAATAGGAATGAATTAACAGCATTTCCATTGACCTCGATGAGATCTGAGACTATTATTCTAAGTGAAGTAACTCAGGAATGGAAAACCAAATATTGTATGTTCTCACTGATATGTGGGACCCAAGCTATGAGGACACAAATGCATTAGAATGATACAATGTGACAGGGCACACGTCCCCTTTCTCCTTCAACTCTTGGATTTATTATCAGTATACATTATTCATCCTGCTCTTTCACATGTTTGTTTACTTCTGTTCCAGCCTAACCCTGATGTCTTCCTGTCATTGAACAAATAAGTCTACCTTTACACTAATCAGGTACTTCTCTGAGGATTTCACAATCTCCTTCTGCCAAATAATGCATTTTGTTTAAACATATATATTTGTGAAAGTATCATCTGCTTACTGTACTTATTCTAATATTTTACCAAGTAATCCCCAAAGACAACATGTTCTTTAAATGAGTTTTTTAAAAGTAGGCATTTTTTCATCTTTTTTTGATTTTAATATAACAAAATATTGCATGCCATTTATAAAAAGTCAAACAACACAGAAATATATATCATAACAGAGGCAACTCTCCTTGCCCCTTACTCAATTCTGTGCCCCTCCAGAGGTACCCACTGCCAACGGTTTGGTGTGTAGCCTTCCAGATCCATTCTTCTGTGCATTTCCATCTGTTTTACACACATGTGAACACACATGCGCATGCACAATGCACAGTAATCATCAATTTAATTTCCGTGGAATAATTCTGTACTTTTTTTTCACTGACCACAGCCTGGAGATTTCTTCCTGCCAGTAAATATATTTCTAACTTCATTCTTTTTTTCAGCTTCAGAGAATTCTATTACATGACTATAGCATGATTAATGGAATAGCTGTGCATTCAAGTAGCTTCTCATTTTTTGCTATCACAAACAATCTTCAATAAAAAAGCGTCAATTTTTTTTTCTTTTTTTTTTTTTTTTGAGACAGAGTCTCACTCTGTCACCCAGACTGGAGTGCAGTGGCGTGATCTCCGCTCATTGCAACCTCTTCCCCCCCGGGTTCAAGCGATTCTCCTGCCTCAGCTTCTTGAGTAGCTGGGACTACAGGTGTGTGCCACCACACACCCAGTTAATTTTTTGTATTTTTAGTAGAGATGGAGTTTCACCATGTTAGCCAGGATGGTCTCGATCTCCTGACCTCATTATCCACTGCTTCAGCTGCCCAGAGTGCTGGAAGTGTCAATATTCTTATGTGATAGATTCCTAGATGTGAAATAGCAGTCAAAAGTTATGATAGCTACTGCCCAATTACTGTCCATAAAAGACTCAAAGACGAATATCCCCACATTGTGTGAGAATGCCTGTGTTCCCACACCCTTGCCAATCCTGAATTCTTTTTTTTTTTTTCTCCCGAGATGGAATCTTGCTCTGTCACCCAGGCTAGAGTGCAATGGCACAATCTCTGCTCACTGCAACCTCCGTTTCCCGGGTTCAAGCAATTCTCCCTGCCTCAGCCTAGCGAGTAGCTGGGATTACAAGCGCCCGCCACCACCCACAGCTAATTTTGGTATTTTTTAGTAGAGATGGGTTTTCGCCATGTTAGCCAGGCTGGTCTTGAACTCCTGACCTCAGGTGATCCGCCTGCCTTGGCCTCCCAAAGTGTTGGGATTACAGGCATGAGCCACCATGCCCAGCCCCAATCCTGAATTCTTAACTGACTTTTTAATATGTGGATATTAATGAATGAAAAAAAGGTTATTCCTTTTCTAATTTCCTTTCCCTGAATATGAGTGAAATTTAGCATCTTTTTAGGCATTTTCAGTAATTTATATTTATTTGCCTATTAATTTCTTTATCAATTTTTCCCACTGTCTTATTTCAATCAGTTTATAGAAATGCTATATATTATGGCCAATTATCAATGGTCAACTCTTTATGCAAAACTATTCTCTCTTAGTCTGTTGTTTATCATCTTACTTCGCTTATGATATTTCCTTGCCTAGTCCCAAATTTCAAAACAATTTTTCAATACTGCATTTCAATACCTTCAGAGTTTTGTTTTTTATGTTAACACTCTTATTCCATCTGAGTGTCCCGTGTCCTATTTACACTCTGTGTTTGTTTACTAAATTGTGGTTACTCAGGCTTTCTGTTGGGAAGAATGACTCATTTTTGCAGTACCTTGCGTGTGTCATAGCTTAAGGTATCTTTTGCTCTGGTTTCTGGAAACAGGATCCATCTGCTTAACGAAGTCAACCCTCACTGGTAGCTCCTTTCTTTTTTCTAGCACAAACATGTGTTTATTTGCATTTTTATATTTTCTCTTTTATTTCAATGGAATTTTGGAAGAAAATAGGATATGAATGCATATACTCACTGTGCTATCTGGAATGGAAGCATCTGTGTATGCGTGGCCACAGAAACATTTTTATTATGAGATAAAGATATACACATAATGGAAAATTTGGAAAATACAAAAACATACAAAGAAATAAATTAAATTCAACCAACATTCCACTACTATATTACAAAAAATGTTAAGATGTTGGTGAACTCACTTCCAGTGTTTCTAATGCATGTACATAAAATTTTTGCAGAAATTAGGATCATAGCATATATGTTTAGTCTTGTACTGTGTTTTTTAAACTCATATTCTGTGAAGTGTACTTCATACCCTTGAAAAATATGATTTTATAAAGATAGCTGTAGAGTACTCCATCTGCACATACTTCTTAGGAATTAAAGATCAATTTATTTTGATTAATATACTTATTTCCTAAAAAGGTACCACTTTGCATGATTCAGTGGAGTGGAAAGTCTCTTTCCCATCCCTGACTCTCAGTGACCCAGTTTCCCTTCCTGAAAGGCCACAGACAATACCTGGGTATTTGGTAAAGATAAAGGTGGAATTGGGTCAGAGGGTATATCCCTTTCTAATTCCTGATACATATTTGTTTTCCAGAAATGCATAATTTATACCCCAATATGAAGGTATTCTTTTAAAAAAAAACTTTCAATTTGCAAAGCAAATGTTTTAATATGCATCTCTTTGGCTCTAAGATCAAAGAAATTGAGAATAAGATTAAACTTTTCATGTTTATTAGCCCATGACACATGTTCTATCATAAACTGTCCATTCCTAGCCTTTGCCAAAAGAGACCCTTTAGATCCCAGCTTTCAGGATTATGGTCAGTGCTCTGAGTTTCCCCCACATCAAGTCAAAACAGGACCCTTTCCAAACAGCAGGGCCTCTGGCTTCTTTCACTGCATCACCGGTGCATCCCCCACTACTCACCCTCATCTTTTGTACTGATGAGATTTCTAATAATGCTCCAAATTTCTTTCTTGAGGTCCACCCAGGGCTTCTGACCAGAAAGAAGAGTGACAGCCCAGGATTCTGCTCAGAGAAGCCATGAAGATAATAGGAGGCTGGTGTTTCCCAGTGTCCACTCGTCTGAACTCTTGCAGGCAGGCTGCACCATCAAGGGCCCATTACCCGACATTTCTCTGCCTCAGCTCACTCTCACTCCCAGGTGCTGCTCACCTCCACACCTTAGCCCGTTCTGGAAGGCCCTTTGAGCCCAACTGCCTCTCCTCCTGCAGGCTGGTTGTGGACTCTGGAGGCACCTGGGGTGCATGTCTATCACCCGCGCTGTTCATGAATGTGTCTCCCTTCTCCCTCAGAAGCCCTGCAACTCCCCAGAGCCCCACACAGCAGAGTCGCTGGATGGTGATGGCTGACCTGAAACCAATGCACACACATTTACCCCACTCACCTTCCCACACGCCTCGCATAGCTTGCTGCAGCTCGCTGCTGCTGCCTAAAGCACACAAGTAACCTCTTAAGTACTGAAAAGACAGTCGAGGGTCTCCTCCGCACCTACTTTTCCAAGCTTATACGACCTGCCTGTTTCTTCTGTCACCCAAATAAAGAACAAATGTGCAGTTCCTCTACTCCAGATCTGCCCCAGATATAGGCTGGCTAAGGCTGCTCTTCGATCCCTCGCTACTTTTCCTGTCCTACTCAGACCCAGGATAAATTTCAGACCCAATCTCATCCTGACTCCCCTGTTTTTCTTTCAACATCCCATAATTTATTGTCATTTCTGCTCCTCATTGCCCCCAGAAAAGTTCACCCTCTATTATTAGCATCTCAGTGGTGTCTTGTGCTTATATTAACTCTTTTATTGATTTATGAATGAATGTTTATCCTTTTTTTTTCTTGACAGGTATATCATCGCTGTATCTTCTGGATCGCTGTACACCCAGGTGCTTAATATATCTTGATTGGGTCAGAGCGCCTGGTGACTCTTACGCTATCCTCATTTCTCGACTTCATCTTGTTAGAACAAATTTCCTCGCCCTCTTCTTCTAGGCCGCCTGCCAGCGCTGCACCCACTCCCGCCCCTGCCTGCACCCCACCCACTTCCCGGGGACTCCCGAGCCCACGCCCACATCCCTTACCTCCAAGGGGCAAGGAAGCTGTTGACTTAGGATCCCACGTGGAGCAATCAGCTGCTGCTGGAGAACTCCCCGCACTGCAGGCTCCAGACACACGACCTGGCCCCTCCCCCATGGACGCCTACACTGCTCTGTTCTCTAACTCCAAGGTTCCCAGTCTTGGGGTTGTGCCTTGCAAATACCTGGGAAACTTTTCTAGCTAATGCTTAGGCCCCTGCCAACCCAGAAATTCCCATCTAATAATCTGGGGTACAGCCTAGGCATTGAAACGTTAAGCCTAAGAGAAATCCGGCGCACGCATCCAGTTTCCACCACCGAATTTCCAGCTTCTTAAATCGGCCCGTCCAGAAAAAGAAGATAGGAGTGCTGCCCACGTCGCGCGCTGGGCTACGGCCGGCCCCACCCCCCGGCGCTGCCACGGCCGTCCCGCCCTTGGACTTGGGCGGCGCCTGGATAAACACCTGAACCTCACTGAGCTCCGAGCCAGGGACTCTGGTACCTGGGGCAGACGAGGCCGGTTTCTCCGCGGGCAGCTAGGGAGAGTGTCCTGGGTGAGTTGCCGAGGTCGTCGGTCCTGGGCGCTGGCTCCCGGAGGAGGTCGCGCTGGCGGGGGTCGGGCGAGGCGGCCCTTTGGGCTGGTTTCACGCTGGGTCGCGCGCAAGGGGGCGCGGGTCGCCGAGCTGCGGCAGGACCCACCCGCTAGCTGGTGAGAACGCAGCTCCACCGGGTAGCGCACGGCTGCAGCCTCCCGGAAGCTCAGGCTCCCGTGGCTACGGCTAACGCAGACCCCTCGCCCCCGGGGGTGAGCTGCCAGCCTCCCTCCCCACCCGGAGCAGAGGGCAGGATGCCTCCCTGGACCCTCTTCTTCGGTCCGTTCTGCCCAGGTTCCCTGCTCTCTGCCGCTCAGTGCATCCACCTCCCCACCACCCCCATATCACCCCTTTCAACCCAAGCTGTGATTGTCAGTCTGTCTGCCCTCCCGTTTCGTCCGGGTGCCCTCACCAGAGCCGACTTGCTGCCGCGCACTGGCCTGGGAAGCCGAGGGCGCCTGTTTGGATTGGGTAGGCCGCGAGATAGGGACACCTAGAAGCCTTCTGCCAGATTAAATTATACACGCTCCGTAACATTCTAGGAAGGTCTTTGCAGTAAAATGGAAGCGTACATTCACTCTTGTTTGTAAGTATACTAAAACCATATTTCATTGGTATAGCCAGGGATTATTAATTCATATGCTTAACAGGAACGCCAGTGGAAGTTCTAGCCATTAATTATTTTGCTGTCATTCTGTGCCTGGCACTTTTCTAGAAAGGCCTCCATGTTTTATGGCTGTGCCACATTATTATGGGGATTGAGGAGCAGAGGGGGAGACATGTAAGCTGGGGGTGTTGAAATCCAAACAGCTCCTCTTGCACCCCTCCACAACCCCATGCACCCCGCAGAGGACTTTGTGCAGGGCAATGCCTTTTTTTTTTTTCTAATTTGTTCAAAGGTTTCACACAAGCTAGTAGTGACCACAGAATGCTCCTTAATACTTTTCCTATATAAACTGGTTTAATTCTCACAGCTCCTCTGTGTGGTTATAGTACATATTCGTATGTACTATTAGAAACTCTCTTTTTTAGAGGAGGAAACTGAGGCACAAGAGATTAAATCATTTCTACCAAAGTTGCAGGGAAAATCAGTGATATATCTGGAATTCCAACCCAAACTTTAATCTCTAGACCTCATTGCCTATGTGGGTACCCAGCAGGCACCCTAAACTTCAACTGGGGAGGGCGGGTAACTCAGGCTGACAAGCTCTTAGAAATCTAGTAAGCATCTGCCAAGACAGGGTTAAAAGGTGGACATATTTTAGGTCTTGCATCAAGCCAACATTGAGACAGTGGAACACTGAAATCTAGAATGTCCTGACATTAAGAGCGTTCATGTCACCCAGGTCAGTGTTGGGACGTCTGGCCACTGCTGAGGTGCTGGAGCCCTGTGATGGGAGAAGTAGACCTCTGTCCCTCTGTGTGAATTCACATAGTGATATAAACGGGAGTGTGGTGGTCTGACCAACTAGTCCTGGTGTGGATTTTCCAAAGTTGGCGATGCCCAGGTGGCTGTCTGAGAAGGGTGCCTAGGGTTTCCCATTACTGTGTGCACAGTCTGACCCTCATCCTTGCAGGTCCACAGGTACAGTCTCCATGGCTGTGTATTTGATATGAGAGTCCTCTTTCAGGACACCTTCTTTCCAAATTCTGCAGTGCCTGGGAGGCCTGATCAATCACCCAAAAGTTACTCTGTGAATGTAAATCAGAGCAAAGATCACAGACAGTTGAGGTCTATTTCATCAAAGCATGGATCAAAATGTTCTTCATTTGACCAGAGCGTCCATGTTCCTTAGAGCAAGCATTCTTATTCTCTGGACAGCCCTGGACACACAGGTCAAACCTGCCTTAAAACAAACTATTTTGTCCCTCTGCCAGGAAAGCTACTGCTCAATATCCCTACCTCCCACCATCATCATTTGGATATCCACTCAAAGGGTTACTTTCTAGCTTCCTCTCCCAAGCCCAATCTGAATCAGCTCTCCCATCATCCTCTCTATAGCACACTGCACTTTTCTTTAGAACACTATGGCTTATAACGATCTATTTATTTGTTGAATATGTCTCTTCAACTAGATTACTTGGCTCACCTGCACAGAGATTATGAGAGGCTGCCCATCCCCTCAGCCCCAGTGCCCAGGTAGAGCCAGCACAGGGTGGATACTCAATAAACATAACACATGAACCAATCTGGCCCGCACCACCTAACCAGCACAGAGACCCTGAAAAAGTCACATACATCTCTCAGATCCTCAGTCTCATCTGTACAATAAACCAGGAACAACAGCCTGGGTCGCATCGACTCTTGACATTTCCTAAGGGTGTGACCACATACCAAGTCCTCCTGTAGATGAATCTATCCACCCTTACTCATTAACCGTAACTAGGCTGACTTCAGCCAAACTGTGAAGACCTGCTGTTTTTTCATGACTACCTTCCCGTCTCCTCACACCTGTGCCTTCGTCTGAGCCCCTCAATTAAACACCCCATTCAGAGAAGGTTCCCACCCCCAGCACAGTATGTTCTCTGCTAAATATGCCTCCTGTTCTCATCCTGAAGGAAATAAGACCTTCCCTTCTTTCTCAGCTAGTGGTTAGTAAAGCACATCTTATATACTCATTCACACTAAAGTGTGAGTAACTGGTAGCAGGATGTAAGCACTAAGCTTTGTATGAGTTTGTCAAGGGGAGGCCTTTTATTCATTCAGCAGACCTAGTGGATGCCTTCTTGGTGGGCAGCACTGAATCTGAGAAATGTGATAACATCTGTAAAGCACTGACTATAAGCCAGGCATTGTGGTCATACGTGGAACATTCTCATTTCATCTGCAAAAACACCCTATGCCATGGGACCAGTATAGATGAAGAGACCAAGGCCCAGTGTAAGGCCAAGAGGCCCCCCCATGGGGTTCACAGGTGGGCAGAGGCAGTGCAGGGCAGGAGTCTAGGTCTGCCTCCCCTGTGACCTTTAATCACACAGAGTGGTAAGTGATATGGAGCTGCTGGTGTGGGGACCTCAGAGCCTAGGGAAGGGCTATCTGGTGCTGATTGCAAATCTGTCGGAAAAGGTCTAGAACACCTGGTTACTTCCTATCAAACGCTTTCTACAAATAGGACTTTACATTTTCCTCTTCAAATCTCAGATTTTAAATAGTAATGCAAAATTAATGAGAATGCAAATGAGAAAGCACAAACATCAAAGGAGAGAAACATAAAGCCAGAGAGGTAGTAATGATGTTATAAACATTGTGATGTGGTCAAGACTTTGAACATAAAATCAGCCAACAGGATTCATGATTATTATGAAGAAAGGCTATGAGGAATAATGAACTTATTCTTTGTGTTAAATTTGGGTGTGGTGGTTACAGTTCCTGGTTAACAAACATTTCTGTTGTGTACTGCACATAGCAGGCATGCAGATAACATGCTGAGCTTGGGGCCAAGTAAGAAAGCTGAATAAGTATAGTCCCTGTGGCTTCCTCCTCCCCCTTTCTGAATTCAGAGTCTGCTACCAGGAGAGCTGTTTAAATCACATATCTCAGTTACTTTCACTGTTTCAGAAAGTAGGAGCTCCGTGGAGTAAACAACTCAGAGGAAATGGACAAATAAGTCTTCATGTGAATCTGTCTTTCTTCATAGGTGTCAGCCAGAACATGTCTTTCAACCTGCAATCATCAAAGAAACTGTTCATTTTCTTAGGAAAATCACTGTTTAGTCTTCTGGAGGCTACAATTTTTGCCGTACTCCCAAAGCCACGGAAGAACGTTGCTGGTGAAATAGTCCTCATCACAGGTGCTGGAAGTGGACTCGGAAGGCTCTTAGCCTTGCAGTTTGCCCGGCTGGGATCTTTTCTTGTTCTCTGGGATATCAATAAGGAGGGGAATGAGGAAACATGTAAGATGGCTCGGGAAGCTGGGGCCACAAGAGTGCACACCTATACCTGCGATTGCAGCCAAAAGGAAGAAGTGTATAGAGTAGCCGATCAGGTAACTCTTGTGTGTTTACTATTATAATTTGACATACATCACACTCTTTTTCACTTGCCTTTCTCAGTGCCTATTAGCCTGTCTCCAGTGTCCCTTTAATGTAAACAAGATTATGGGAGAATGGGAATTGGGATTTTTGAATTCTTATTGTATGCAAGACACTGTACTAACTACCATGTATGTATTATAACCTTATAAAGTAAAACCCATTATCCCCATTTCACAAGTAAGGAGACTAAGGCTTAGGGCAGGTATGTAGCTGCCCTAAGAAACACAGTTAGTAAGCAGCAAGACTGTAGCTACCACTTGCGTCTATTGACACCTGAGTACCTGCTTCTAACATTACACTGCATTGACCATACCAGCCCCTATTACAGTATAAGTTAATGGAGGGATAGAGGCATCCTTCTTTAAGGATAAAGAATCGAGATACAGAGACATTAAATAACCTGTCCCGGGGTCACAGACCTGGTGTTTGATGGAAGCAGGATTTGAATCCATATTCTGTCTGATTTAAATTTAGGCTGTGTCCACTCTATCACAGTACCCTACGTTCGAATGTGTATTGCTCTTAAGTAGTCATAAGACAATCAGAATCTTTTATTAATCCTAAAGACTCAGCTACATTTTCTTCTTTGGGGTTTATACAGATACACACGTAAAGCTTTCAGGAAACCAAAGCTCTGACATGAAGATGGTAGGGATTTTCTTGCCATCATAGAGGCACGTGCCCATCCCTCACAAGGAATTTTTTTTTTTTTTTTGAGATGGAGTTTCACTCTTGTTGCCCAGACTGGAGTGCAATGGCACCATCTTGGCTCACCGCAACCTCTGTCTCCTGGGTTCGAGCGATTCTCTTGCCTCAGCCTCCCGAGTAACTGGGATTACAGGCATGTGCCACCGTGCCTGGCTAATTGTTTTGTATTTTTAGTAGAGACGGGGTTTCTCCATGTTGGTCAGGCTGGTCGAACTCCCGACCTCAGGTGATCCACCCACCTCGGCCTCCCAAAGTGCTGGGATTACAGGCATCAGCCACTGTGCCCGGCCTAAGGATTTTTGTGTCCTCACATTGGCTTGAGTACTTCACTCATCACTCTCCTGGGACACTTTGTGCCTCCCAGAATTGCCCAACTTATTGAGAAGGGAAGAACCAACCAAGCCTGCTGTGACCAGCCTGACTACATTGTAAGGTTGCTCCTTAGCTTCTAGGCTCAACCAGGATTTCCTTGCTAAGGTTTGCAGGTCCCTGGCAGGTAAGTTTATGACTTTCAAGTTTGTCTTTACATTTTACCTCTCTGCCACCACCATCTCCAAACACAGGCTGCCCCGTAAAGGCTGGAGATCCACACCTGACAAGTTTGCTTGGGCCTATGCTGGGCCCGCTCTTCCAAGCACAGCTGATCTCACAAATTCAGCCACTTAGAAGTTAAGCACTGATCACCTGGCATGTTGACTTACACTGACTACAATTTATCTGGCCAGCCTTAAGCAATAACCAGTTGATATTCAAACAATGAAGATTGTTAGCTATGGGATAAACTAGTATGAAGCACTCTATAAATAATTACTTCCCTTTCCCTTGTAACTGTGATTTAGTTCTGCCCCAGGTGCTTGACTTCAGAAATAGCCAAACGTGTCATATTACTAGCTTATTATTTGGGTTTTATCACTGTGGGGTCTTGGAGGGAATTACTTATGTGCTCCTCTGAATTCAGGGGAAGGAAATTACTCCCCATCTTTATAAACCCACCATTTCCACTTTTTATTCCGGATAGAAAGTAAAGTACCAGATAATTTTTTTTTTTTGGAGACAGAGTCTTGCTCTGTCACCAGGCTGGAGTGCAGTGGCATGATCTTGGCTCACTGCAACCTCCACCTCCTGGGTTCAAGTGGTACTCCTGCCTCAGCCTCCCAAGTAGCTGGGACTATAGGCGCACACTACCACGCCCAGCTAATTTTTGTATTTTTAGTAGAGACAGGGTTTCACCATGTTGGCCAGGATGGTCACCATCTCTTGACCTCATGATCCACCCGCCTCGGCCTCCCAAAGTGCTGGGATTACAGGTGTGAGCTACCGCGCCCGGCCAATGCCAGAGAATTTTTAAGAAGTAGCCCTTAGACAAGCAATCAAAGAGAAAGCTTTCAGAGTGATATGACAGCGTTTTGTCTCTGCTGAGTCTCCGATAACTTTGAAAGCTTGTATCCCTAGGCCAGAGTTCTTGTATCCCTAGGCCAGCTTGTATCCCTAGGCCAGATTTGTATCCCTAGGCCAGCTTGTATCCCTAGGCCAGCTTGTATCCCTAGGCCAGATTTGTATCCCTAGGCCAGCTTGTATCCCTAGGCCAGCTTGTATCCCTAGGCCAGATTTGTATCCCTAGGCCAGCTTGTATCCCTAGGCCAGATTTGTATCCCTAGGCCAGCTTGTATCCCTAGGCCAGATTTCTTCCCCCTTGGAAAGAAGAAAACCAGCCAGTTGATGAAAACAGGACAGGCAGATTCTAATCTGTGCTGTGTGTTTAAAATATATACAGTCATGCACCATATAATGACATTTTGGTCAATGATGGACCATATACAAAATGGTGGTCCCACATTATGGAACAGATTATTACAGTATTTTTACTGTCCCAATGTTCTATGTTTAGATACACAAATACTTACCAATGTGTTAACAGTTGCCTAGAGTTCAGTGTAGTAACACACTGTACAGGTGGGTAGCCTAGGAGCAATAGGCTCTACCATATGGCCTAAGATGTGTCGTAGGCACACATCTAGGTTTATTAAGTACACTCTGTGATCTTCACACAGCAACCAAGTAACCTAACAATGCACTTCTCAGAATGTATCTCCATTGTTCAGTGATTTATGACTGTATTTTCTCTTTTCCTCCATTTATTCCCTAACCCAGCCCCTTCTCCATGTGTGCGAGGTCTTGATCTATGTCACATTTGGCTATAATGAAGCTATTCTTATGTCCCATCATATTGATTAAATGAAATGCCACATACAGAGCACAGAACAAAGTTACTAACCATTGAACAGAAGAACAGCTCTAACTGTAAACAGAAAGTAGCATTTTGAACATGGACTCATTTTAAGAAGAGAAAAATAGGAAAAGCACATCAAAACTTGATCTCTGAAGGCCAGGCGCAGTGGCTCACGCCTGTAATCCCAGCACTTTGGGAGGCCAAGGCGTGTGGATCACGAGGTCAGGAGATCGAGACCATCCTGGCTAACATGGTGAAAACCCGTCTCTACTAAAAATACAAAAACAAAATTAGCCAGGTGTGGTGGCAGGCACCTGTAGTCCCAGCTACTTGGGAGGCTGAGGTGGGAGAATGGTGTGAACCCAGGAGGCGGAGCTTGCAGTGAGCTGAGATTGTGCCACTGCACTCCAGCCTGGTCGACAGAGCGAGACTCCATCTCCAAAAAAAAAAAAAAAAAAAAACGATCTGTGGTGCATTGTAGACTCAGCAACGGAAATAAACCAAACTGTATTTATTTATTTATTTATTTGGACGCAGTCTTGCTCTGTCACCCAGGCTGGAGTGCAGTGGCATGATCTTGGCTCACTACAACCTCCACCTCCCTGGTTTAAGCAATTCTCCTGCCTCAGCCTCCTGAGTAGCTGGGGCTAGAGGCACGCGTCACCATGCCTGGCTAATTTTTGTAATTTTAATAGAGACAGGATTTTGCCATGTTGGCCAGGCTGATCTCAAACTCCTGTCCTCAAGTCACCCCCCTGCCTCGGCCTGCCAGAGTGCTGGGATTACAGGTGTGAGCCACTGCGCCTGGTCCCAAGCTGTATTTTTAGAGTGCATAAACTCAGTATGAATTAACCAGGATAAAAAAAACATAAAACTCTGGGAAAATAAAACCTAGATCATATAAGGAATTTCTCCATTGGTGGTGTTGCTCTTATTCAATTCAGGTTAAAAAAGAAGTCGGCGATGTTTCCATCCTAATCAACAATGCCGGAATCGTAACAGGCAAAAACTTCCTTGACTGTCCAGATGAGCTTATGGAAAAGTCATTTGATGTGAATTTCAAAGCACATTTGTGGGTAATAATTGTTTCTTCTCATCATAAATGTAAAATTACTCTGGCATTTAGAAGTACTTTCCTCTTGCTTTTTTACACTATTATTAGCCTCTAAGTAAAGCAGAGACTTCTCAGTTTTGGACTTGTCTTGATCTATGCAGTTGTCCTCTTCTGATGCCACTTAATCTACAGTAGCCCCCCGGACCTCTGCTTAGAGAATTCTACAAGGACAAAACTGTCCTCATGATCCTGCTACCATGTATTGATTAGCTGCAAATGTTAGGGAATACTCCAGGTGGCTCACATATTTTCCTTAAAACAGCTCGGTGAGATAAGGGATCATAGAACTTAAAAGATTTGCTCCAGGCTACATAGCGAGTAACTGCACTTAGACAGGACCAGGGTAGCTTTGTAATTTGCCTAAGCTGGGACACTTTTGGAAGTGAAATTCAGCATTATTAATGAGCAAGTGTTAATCAGGTCTGTTACGGGCAAACCAAAACCTATAGTTACCTTAGTTAGTACCCAACCAGAGAAATTAGAGGTTCCACCAGTAACCCGGGTTACCACCTGCTACCAGCGCTAAAAGCACAGTCCTGACTTCTAAAGCCACCCACTCAATTCCAGAAGTTGCATGTTTCTGGCCTTTGCTGAGACCAGCCATCTCAGGCCTCCCCACACTATGCGTGCACCCTCTTGCTGCCTCTCCCAGCTTTTATTAAAAGTTGTATTTTTATTTTACTTTATCATTTTATTTTAATTTTTTTGAGACAGAGTCTCATTCTGTCTCCCAGGCTGGAGTTCAGTGGTGCGATCTCAGCTCACTGCAACCTCCAACCTCCTGGATTCAAGCGATTCTCGTGCCTCAGCCATCTGAGTATCTGGGATTACTGGTGCACGCCACCACACCCAGCTAATTTTTTGTGTTTTTAGTAGAGACAGGGTTTCATGATGTTGGCCAGGCTGGTCTTGAACTCCTGGCCTCATGTGTTCTGCCTGCCTCGGCCTCCCACAGTGCTGGGATCACAGGACTTTTGACCTGTTTGGTTCCAGCCCTGCTCGTAGCTCATCATTCCTGGGCAAGGCTCTCTCCTGGGAGTCTGCTGGAGATTTCTGAGCTTCTCCTCTGTTCTCCTCACACCTTTCCATCCAACTCTTCTTTAGCAGCCTTCAAATGTAATTTGGAATTTGTAGATTTTCTGTCCCCTATTTTCACCAAAAATGTAATGGTGCTGGTGCTATTCTTGGTGTTTTGTAAAGTTTTCAGGAGAAAAATGGAAAGATTCGGAATTTAGTGGCTACCATGTTCCTACAGGAACTACTGCAAATGATTTTTCTTGTCCCAAATGTCCCTCTCCTTGGTGCTTGCTTATACTCATATATAGTTGGAATGAAGATAAAGACCATGGTCCCTGGAAGTCTCCACTCCCATGGCTTTGTGTTCTTTTTTTTTTTTTTTTTTTAGATAGAGTCTCACTTTGCCACCAGGCTGGAGTGCAGTGGTGCGATCTCAGCTCACTGCAACCTCCACCTCCCGGGTTCAAGCAATTCTCCTACCTCAGCCTCCCAGGTATCTGGGACTACAGGCACACGCCACCACATCCAGCTAATTTTTGTATTTTTAGAAGACATAGGTTTTTGCCATGTTGGCCAGGCTGGTCTCCATCTCTTGGCCTTGTGATCTGCCTGCCTCAGCCTCCCAAAGTGCTGGGATTACAGGTGTGAGCCACTGCGCTCAGCCTGGCTTTGTGTTCTTCTCCTACCTCTCTGTTTTTCCCCAGGTGCCTTCATGGTATCTGTCTGTATCTCTCTCTCTCTCTCTTTTCTTCTTCTTCCTTCTTCTTTCTTCTTCTTCCTCCTCCTCCTTCCTCCTTCTCCTCCTTCCTCCTCTTCCCCCTTCTTCTTCTTCCTCCAACTCCAACTCCTCCTCTACCTCCTCTTCCTCTTCCTCCTCCTCCTTCAATGCTGGTGTTTCCGTTGCTCCTACCACTCCTCATGTCATCTCACTCCCTTTACTTCTTCTGGGCAAGTTCATGTACATTCTTTGAGCATCTGCACATTGCCAGGCACAAAGACAGTGACTTAACTGCTAGAGCGTCTGAGAGCTACCTGAAGGCTGGGCTCTCAAAGGCAGTGTCCCTACTGAGAAGTGTCCCAACTCATGGCAGACCCCAGATTGTTCGCTGCACTGCTTCCTTTTGCTTTGCTTTGATTTCCCACCTCTCTCTACCTGTTAGTTTCTCTCTGAGACTTATTGCAATGCAGGCAAACAAGTGAGGTTTGGCCTTTGTAAGAGATCCCTTTTCTCACCTCCTTGTCTTTGGTGTGATTAGTTACTCCTTTGTTGCAGAAGATATCTTCTTTAAAAGCTCATTTCTGTCTCTTTTACCTTCTTTTTCCAGGCCCCCAATCAAGGGTGAAGGTGTTGGACAGTATATAGATGTGCCCTCTTTCTAATAGATATTCTGTTTTACGAAATGGAACAAAAATAAGAGATGAGTTTAAAACAAAGTGCTCTTTTAAAATTGAAGTCAACAGCCAGATGTCCTGTGAACAATGTTCAGGGAAAATTTGAAACTCAAAATCAAGCTAAGGAGAGAGAAGGCAATCTAAATCTAAAGCATCATGTTTGTGAGGTTTGGGGTTGTGGCTGCCACAACAAAGATTTACTCCTTCAATTCTTGTCTTAATATTGTGTTGTTAAAAGTCAAATATGAGCAAAAACGTAAGTCTGAATAAATTATTTTAATAATACTGGAATTACCATAAAAAACTGATTTAACAGGTTAAATAAGTTAAAATGATTACTTTCCAGATGTTTAAGTTTTTATATCCCCATACCTTCAGATATTTTACAGGCTGAAAAAAAAAGATTTTTTAATCACAATGAGTTTGTGATTATAAATATCTGAGAAAATTATACAATGTGGCATTAAACATTAAAAGTTTTTCTTTGTATCCTTAGACTTATAAAGCCTTTCTACCTGCTATGATTGCTAATGACCATGGACATTTGGTTTGCATTTCAAGTTCAGCTGGATTAAATGGAGTAAATGGGCTGGCAGGTAAGAAAAACATAGCAATTTACAATTGCAAAATTCCCTATAACTTTAATTTACATAATAGCTCTGAATAATTAGCACTAACTTGATGCCTTAAGATAAAGGATAATAAACTAAAAAGTATAGTCAATAAGTGGTTGATAACTTCATCGTGTAGCAAAACTGCACATCAGATAGACTTACATGAAATTGGACTATGCCCTTTGGAATCATTAGGTCTTATGCAGCCCCCTGTGTTTAACAGAGAGAGAGGCCTCACTGATAAATTTTTTGCACAAGTGATCAACATGACAACTGTCCCCCAAACTTCACACTGACACTGTCACAGGATGGTAAGGAGGATGACCCTGTCTTCTCCTGAAGTTTCCTTTAAGTGGTCTCCCCACTGCTGTGAGTTTGGATAAAGTTTCTACACCTCAAGAAACCTAAAGTTAACTGCTCTGTTTTTCCACTGGTTGAAGACCTGCAGGAAGTGGTGGGCATTTTCATCTCCCTTGCAACAGCCAACTGACTTGACAGTAGCAGTGGGGAGGGGGCAAAGAGATCCTTCAAGACCCTCAACCAAGGAGGCCCAACTTGGGAGCTGGCTCTAGAAGGAACAGAAACCTTGACCTAACCTACCACAGCATCCTCTAAAGGAAATGTCCCAGGTCCTGGCTTACAAGGATTGCAAAAACTCATCCAACAGAACTGTAGCAGCAACGTTCGGATAACAGATAAGCCAGTTTGCCAGTTGGGTGCTTCCTAATGCATTTGAAGCAGAGTGGCGTAGTTCAAGATTCACAAAACCAGTCTTAGCTCAGTATATCTATTACATGAATAGGTTTTTCAGGACCACCAGTCACCCCAAATATCACCAGTCTATCCTCCTTATGACCCAGGACTTCCCTTCCTCTCTCCTTCTTAGAACTTATCAGGTATTATTCTTACCTCCCTCTTATATATCTGTGGTCACGGGCCTTTGAAATCATTCAGGTATATTTACAGCTCCTTATCAATCCTTTTCAGACAGAACATTCCTATCTTGAGATACAGGACTCTCGCACCCGCAGCTCATCTTAGAAACAAGTATAAGCCTTTTGTATTTCCCACCGTGTGAGTCTTTACTCCCCATACGTCAGAACCACCAGGGGTGCCAGTTTAGCATGCAGATTCCTTGGGTCATGGGCCATATCTGCTCATCAGAATCTCAGGGATCAAGGGACTCAGCTGCATTTATACCTGATGACTCCAGTGACCCTAGAAGCTGCTCTGGACTCCTCGTCCCCCTTCCCAGTCTCTAGCCTCTGACCCACTGTCTGGACAGCACTAGGGCTGGACAACCCCACGCCTGGCACTTATAAACTGGCTCTTGCCAGTTGCAGTAGCTGCACCATAACATAGCAAGTTTAAATATGCCTCCTCTGAATGTGTGGGACAAAGAAGTGTTAATGCACCTCAATGCCATCTCTTCTCCAAACTTTTTCACTTAGTCAACTGAATAGTCAGATGTTTTGTTAAAACAGGTGTGATTAAAGACAAAAAGCTCAAAATGGACACAAATGCCACTTTCCACTCCTCCCTCTGCCCCCACCCTACATTTTCAAGACATTTAAGAGGTGGAGGTTGAAGCTACCAAGCCCTTTGTTTTTTTGTTTTTTTGGTTTTTTTCTGGAAGTGAAGGAAAGAGTTATAGTTGGAAGAAAACTTGATCTGAGAATCACAACCCATGCTGGCCTCTCTTGCCTAGATTCCTATATCAGTTAGTGTTTTATTTCTTCTTTTGAATGTCTTCATGCCCCAATGGGATTGCAATTTTTTGAGACAAGGCCCCATGTAAGAACTAGCACAGGGGCTCATAATGCATTGACTTGTAAGTAAAGTCCAGCAGTGTGACCTGAGACAGGATCTCTGCAGCCCTTCTTGTGCTGGGCTCTACTTAGTCATTGTCAACTGACCCTGATCTTCAGTTAACCATGTCCCTTCCCACTCCCTGCTCACTTCTTCCAGTGGGAGTAGACCAAGATTACACAAAAGAAGAACTCTGAAATTGTCTTATTTTCTGTCGCTGTTAGCATTATGGGTAAACCTTAATGTAATGCCATTTTAAAACTTTGGAATATACATTATCATGCTTTGTCTTTTTCAGATTATTGTGCAAGTAAATTTGCAGCCTTTGGGTTTGCTGAATCTGTTTTTTTGGAAACATTTGTCCAAAAACAAAAGGGGATCAAAACCACGATTGTGTGCCCCTTTTTTATAAAAACTGGAATGTTTGAAGGTTGTACTACAGGGTAAGTATGTCCTTTAATTTCAAAGAATCTGCACTCTTAAAAATGTTTTGCTATTTTGTTTTGTTCTTTTTTTTAAAGTTGTTTAAAATATATTGTTCTGGGATTCAGTATGATCTATAAATGGTTTTAGAATTCTGTCTTTCTTAGTATGTGTTTGTGTGAAGGATACCAAGTTGAATGGGAATGGTTTATCAAGGCAGTGTCTCTCAGCCCCTCAGGCCCTGGGTCTGCTCTTCCATTTCCCAGGCTCTCAGGGCCACATCCCCTTCCTGCCATCCAATCCCATTCTGCTCCCTCTCTGATTCCAGGAGGACTAGAGATAACTGGAGAGACATTGTCTTGGTCATATAGAAGGAGCTGCTATAATGAAGTATCGTACACTAGGTGGCTTAAACAAGAAAAATGCCTTTCTCACAGTTCTGGAAGCTAGAAGTCCAAGACCAAAGTACTGATAGGCTTTTCTCAGACAGGCACTAATCCCATTCGTGAGGGCTCCACACTGGTGACCTAGCTACACCTCAAAGGCCCCACCTCCAAATGCCATCACATTGGGAGTTTAGGCTTCAACATGTGAATTTTGGGGGAGACACAAATACCCAGTCCATAGCAGTCACAGATGCCCAATTCTGTATCTCATGGAGACTACAGGCAATGTGTTTTCAACAACTTGCCTTACAAATATTTGGAATATTTGTTTAATATGGTTTCACGTATATGTATATTGTAATATTAGTGTATTAATAAGAATCATTTTTCATTTCATATTTTAGTTATGTTACTACTTACTGTATTGACACACTGATAATAAAGGAGTAAGTATAAAAATAAATGAAATTTGAAAGGGAAAGAAATAAGTGATAACATCTTAAAACCTTTTATCCCTAATTTGAAAAATTATCTTTATTTGTGAATTTGGCCTTTGGGGTTTTTTTTAATTGTTGTCATTTTATATCCTAGCTGTCCTTCTCTGTTGCCAATTCTGGAACCAAAATATGCAGTTGAAAAAATAGTAGAAGCTATTCTACAAGAAAAAATGTACTTGTATATGCCAAAGTCGTTATACTTCTTGATGTTTCTTAAAAGGTAATTACATCAGCTTCTGTTACTTCCCTAACATGCCAGTCTACAGTTTACTCCAAATCCCACCAGGAGAAGCCACTTTAAAAATACCTGATAAATTAAAATTCATTAATTTAATTCTATTAAGTCCTGTTAGTCCTATCATTGTGCCCATTGCTGACCCAATACCAAATTTACACAGTTGCAGTGCCCACCGTCAGTCAAGAAAATGGGGTCTAACCCTTCCTGCCACCTTAGTATCGAATTATTCTGAAAAAGAAGTGGATGTACTGATAGATGGAAAGATTGAAATGATTTTTTAAGGAGAGATTTTCTTGTGCTCATGATAAAATAATCCTGTTGGAATAGATATTGTATCCATGCCTCCTCAAGTACAGGGTCCCAAAGTCAAGGCCAGACAGTAAGCCAAGTGCTATAGAAATTTGTGGTATGGGTACAATTAACAATACATAATAAATCTGAGCTCTTAGGATGGTTAAAGAATTTGAGGGAAAAAACTTAAAACCACCTCTTAAAAGCAAAAGAACGGGCTGGGAGCAGCGGCTCACATTTGTAATCCCAGCACTTTGGGAGTCCAAGTTGAGAGGATTGCTTGAGGCCAGGAGTTCAAGACTAGCCTGGGAAACAAAGCAAGACCCCATCTCTCCAAAAATAATAAATAAATAAGCCAGGCATGGTGGTGCACGCCTGTAGTCCCAGCTACTTAGGAGCCTGAGGCAGGAGGATTGGTTGAGCCCAGGAGTTTGAGGCTGGTATACACCTATAGTCCCAGCTAGTCAGGAGGCTGAGGCAGGAGGATTGCTTGAACCCAGGGGTTTGAGGCTGCAGTGAGCCATGATCAGACCACTGCACTCCATCTTGGCAACAGAGTGAGACCCTGTCTCTTAAAAAATAAAAAAAAAGTACATGGTGGCACACACCTGTAATCCCAGCTACTCAGGAGGCTGAGGCAGGAGAATCGCTTGAAACAGGGAGGCAGAGTTTGCAGTGAGCTGAGATCACGCTATTGCCCTCCAACTTGGGCAACAAGAGCAAAAACTCCGTCTCAAAAAAAAAAAAAAGTACAAAAAGCATTCTTGTGCACCCTTCCCTGCTCTCTGTGGAGTTTCAGTGCTGAAATTCATAGGCACTGAATGAACATTTGACCCAGTTACAAGGATAGTGGTGAGCTGCTGATTCCTGTTATCTCAATTCATTTTCTAGACTGTAACAGGTCATCTAATTAAATCTTTCCTCACTGGGCTTTCTGCTATGTGACGAAGCACCTTGAGTTGAAATCTGCCTCATTTGAACTTCCCCTCATTGGTTTGTGCTTCTCCCCCAGCAACATGTGCAATTCCATCAGTCTTGCCAATGACAATTCCTAGTTATCTGAAAATAGATATTATACCTCACATCCACTACATGGCCAGCAGCCATTGCCCATCCTGTGTACAGAAATTTCTTTTCTCATTAGCTAATTATATCTACTTTGTGCAATGAACCAAATGTCATTCTTGCATACTATCATTTTTCCAGGCTTCATGTGGCACAGGACGGGTCAGAATGCTTGACTGAGGCTATGTGGGACAGAGCAAAGGATCCTTGATAAGCAATTCGAAATTCAGGCTTATGATCCCACTATTCACTAAGTCTGTGACTCTGAGCATGCCCTTTATTCTCCAGGTCTTGGCTTCTTCATTTACAATGTAGAGACAATGTTTGTCGTAGCTTGTAGATTCATGTAATGCACTGTTTATTGGGCAGTATGTGCATTCACAACACACTAAGTTCTTTTTGCTTAATAGATAGCAGATTATAGTATAGTAATGCCAATGGTAAGAACACGGAACTTAATTTTTCTACTTTGAATAACTGTGGAGATTATGTTTAGTTTTATGACATACTAGTTATGGGACATGTTTTGAGAGAGGGCTAGATAGCTGCTGAGTAAGCTAAAGGCAAAGTGAAGAAGCTCAGTAAAGGCAATCATATCAAACACTCCACCAAACATTCATTCAGCAAATATTCAGAGAGTGCTGTGTGTGTCATGAATCACCCAGCACCCAAGGATCTGCGCTTAAGGTTACAACAAAGAACAAGACAAACAGTGGTCCCTGCCCATGTGGAAATCACTTCCTGTGGGGTGAGGGGGCAGAAAAGAAACAAACAAAAAAGTAAGGTAAAAGAAAAGACCGTAAGTGCTCTGAAGAAATATAAAGCAGGGAAGGGAAAAAAGGAAACCCCACAGTGGGAGGTAGATGGGTGCAAGTTGAGTTTTACTTTTTTTTTCTTTTTTATTTTTTTTAAGATGGAGTTTCGCTCATCACCCAGGTTGGAGTGCAATGGTGCAATCTTGGCTCACTGCAACCCCCGCTTTCCCAGGTTCAGGTGATTCTCCTGTCTCAGCCTCCCGAGTAGCTGGGATTACAGGTGCCCGTCACCATGCCTGGCTAATTCTTGTATTTTTAGTAGAGATGGGGTTTCACCACATTGGCCAGGCTGGTCTCGAACTCTCGACCTCAGGTCATCCACCCACCTCAGCCTCCCAAAGTGCTGGGATTACAAGCGTGAGCCACCACGCCTGGCCAAGATTTACGTTGTTGTTTCTTTTTTATTTTACTTCTTTAATTTTTTTTGGAGACAAGGTCTTGTTCTGTCACCCAGGCTAGAGTGCAGTGGCATGATCATAGCCCACAGCAGCCTCAAACTCCCAGGCTTAAGCCATCCTCCCACCTCAGCCTCCCAAATAGCTGGGACTATAGTTGTGCACCATTATGCGCAGCTAATTTATTTTTATTTTTTTAGAGATGGGGCCTTGCTATGTTGCCCAGGCTGGTCTCAAATTCCTGGCTTCAAGCAATCCTCCCACCTCAGCCTCCCAAAGCACTGGGATTACAAGCATGAGCCACCACATCTAAGTGAGATTTAATTTTTTTGAGACAGACTCTTGCTCTGTTGCCCAGGCTGGAGTGCAGTGGCGCGATCATGCCTCATGGCAACTGCCACCTCCCGGGTTCAAGCAATTTTCCTGCCTCAGCCTCCTGAGTAGCTAGGATTACAGGCGTGCGCCACCACACCTGGCTAATTTTTGTATTTTTAGTAGAGATGGGGTTTCACCATGTTGGCTAGGCTGGTCCCAAACTCCTGACCTTGTGATCTGCCCACCTCAGCCTCCTAAAGTGCTGGGATTACAGGCGTGAGCCACCGCGCCCGGCCGGTGAGATTTAATTTTAAGAATGGTGTTTGGTGGGTGGAGGGAATCTCGTAAAGAAGGTAGTACTTGACCAGAGACTTGAAGCTGTGGAAGGGATGAACCACCTGGAGATCTTGGGGTGCCCAAACAGGGAAACAAGGAGCATGGGGTCCTTTCCTTTACCCCCACCTTAGGATGAGTCTCAGGTTTCCTGTGCCTGCTTTGTTTCCTTGCTCTGCAGTATTGAATGCAAAGGCCAGTGGAGCAGAGTGCTCTGTTGGGATGATGATCATGCATGTATATGGCTTTGCAGAGGAGCAGGCGTGGATGGAGAGTGTTAGCTGGGTCTTGCCCAAGGTTTGAGGAGCTATTGCATCTTATCCTCACAGTAGTGCCAGAAAGGCAGACTGATGACCTCATTTTACAGCTGAGGAAACTGAGGTCTATGAGCTGAGTCGATTGCCTAAGGTAGCACTGCAAATGACAAAGCTAGGATTCCAGCCAGGCTTATCTGCCCCCAAAGCCCATGCCTACACGACAAGACTTCACTGCTTCCTCTGTGTCATTGTACAGTGGAGTGATGCTTTGGAAACCAAAATGAGAAGTGAATTGAATAACTTAAGCCACAAGACCTGTCAAGACCCTGGGCAAGTGTCCTCCGATATACTGAACAAGGCCCAGTGACCCTGAGGCGGGTAGCACTCAGGCTGCATAGTGTGTGCATGAGTGAGTGACTTCATCTGCCACAAGAGGTGACACTGCTTTTCAGTAGAGGTGGTAAAGAGGCTTTCACGAATGATAATAAAGAAAGTTTATTCTTGTGTTCTCTTTAGCTTTTTGCCCTTCAAGACAGGACTGCTTATAGCTGACTATTTGGGCATCCTTCATGCAATGGATGGCTTTGCTGACCAAAAGAAGAAACTCTAAAGACCAACTCTATGGCTAAGGTCATCTGATACACAATGTTACATAACGTGTACTTCAGTGAAGAAAAGTATTTTTGTCTGACAGTGGAATATATCTGGAGACCACAAGTACCACTCCTATTCTGTTATCTGGACTAGAATTTTCAACCAATGTGTTTGAAAATAATGTTGCTATCACCTGTTTGGTTGAGTTTTGGTTTTTTCTTTTTCTATTTTTTTTCCAAAAATAAAGACAGCCCATTTTTGTCATTTCCATTACCACAGATGTAAGAAAGTGATAAGCCATGGCCACGAGCTGCCCTGAGCTTTGGTCGTTGGGGAGGTGGCTCAAATGGAGCCAGCGGCTGTGGTTGACCTGCCTTGGGGAGCAGGGCTGAGGGACGAAGAGGACATGTGGGTATCCAGCCAGAATGCCCTCTCTCCAGAGGACACACAGCTCTGGATCCCTACCCCCTTGCTATCCTCTCTGGCCTTTTTGAACCTGTACCACCTAATGTAGAAAAGGCCCGCCTCCAGTGCCCTTCTTTCCAAAACAGCTACACAAATACTTCTGAATGCCCTGGATACTCAGACCGAGTGGCAGTCTGGCTAAAGGCCCATCCAGCACTGTTGTGCCCAAGAGCCTTACTGGGCATTCCCTGAAGCCCCCTCATAGGCAGTGATTCTAGACCAAACTCTTAAATAGAATCACTTTTGTTTCCTAGAAGAGATCAAAGAGTGGTTGCTTCTTACTTTGAAGATGAAATTCTACCAAGTTAGATTTTTTGCTATCTATTGATCCAAAAAATATATTCGTGCAACTAATGTTAAGTGTTCAACTTAGTATTTCAAGTTGGGATTCAGGTTGAGGCATTTTCCTGCAGAATGGGCAATTTTATGCATTTATATTCATCAGTGCTGCCCTCACTTTGCATCTATTGTATTCTTACAGTTTAATCAACTGGCAAAGTGCTTTCATGCTTTGGAGATTAACTATAAAAGCAAGATTAAGAAAAATATGTTAATTACCATATCCCTGGAACTCCTTCTCAGGCTGGTGGGGGCAGCCTTGCAAGAGAAACAGCAGCCTTTGTCTCTTCCCTCTTGTGGGGAGCAAGGAAGGGATGAGCGGTACCTTGGGAGACCCTGGAAAAGTCTAAAGAATTGAGAATTTGACTATCTTGGGGGTAAGATGCTGTCATAGGGGCAGTGGTCTCAGGCAGTGTAAACTCTGGAATCCACTGTAGTCTGATTTACCTTGAGTGGCCTGCACAAACATGACAGCCCTGACCTGTATTTCCTTTCCATTCAGAAAGCCTTAAAAAAAAAAAAACTTGTTTTATGATAATATAACAATCATAACTAACATTTACTGTGCCCGGCAGCAAATTAAGTATTTGACAAACATTATTTCATTAAACAAGACTGTCAATCATTACTCAAAGAATGATGAAGGTATTTGGTGTATGCCAAGGAATAAAGGCGTTTTATTTCACAGAGTGACATCTTATTCCACTGTAGATGTGTACTGAGAGGATCAAAGGCCCTCTTAGAGTCACCCACTGATGTTCCAAATCCTTGGTTAACAAGGTTAATTAAGAGAGAAGCACAATTTTGCTGTAATATTACAATTCCAGAAGCGTATCTTCTAGGGTCCCGTCTATTTAGTTACAGAATAAAGCTCAGACTCTTCAGCGATTCAGTACAACAAAGGTCCAGGAGCACTGTAGGCATCCCCCACATCATAACAGCATTAATAGCAATTATTTCTAATTGGAGTGCATCTTGGCTGGACTGTGACAAAGGCCTGAAATTCAATTGTGGTTTTACAATACCCATAAAATTGTCTAAACAAATTCAGATTTACTTGAGATGCTTCTATGAGAAGAGACCACATATAAATTAGTGGATTCTAGAGGGCACTAAATAACAAGGTGACTTAATGCCCTGGGGAGCAAGGAGTGCTCTTGGCATGTGTGTCATGCCCGTTTCCATCCGAAATTTAGTCCTAATGAAGCCATGACCAAGAGCCCAACACCTAAGCCAGCCTGAGGAAACGGAAGGACACAGGGCCAGGGCTGTGCCCCATGCCTGGGTATTCTGCCCTACAGGGCGCATCTTCCAGTATCTTGTACTCACTGAGCTGCTCCAAAGCAGAGAAGAATTCTTGGTGTAAGATGGAGTTTTGCTGGGTAAAAATGTGTGTCATGCCATGTGTGTGTGTATGTGTGTGTGTGTGGTTTTACATTGTGATGCTGTCTTAGTCCATTGGGGCCACCATAACAAAATGCCACAAATTGAGTACTTTAAACAACAGAAATTTAATTCTCAGAATTCTGGAAGCTGGGAGTTCAAGATCAAGGTGCCAGCTGATTCATTTTCTGGTGAGGGCTCTCTTGCTAGCTTGTGGACAACTTCTTGCTGTGTCCTCACAGAACCTTTCCTTGGTGTGTGTGTGTGGAGAGAGAGAGAAAGACCTATTTCTTCTTCTAAGGACACCAGTCCCATCATAAGGGCTCTACTTTCTTGACCTCATCTAACCCTAATTACCTCCCAAAGTCCCACATCATCCCATATGAATTTTGGGGTAACACAGACATGCAGTCCATAACAGATGCCAAGATAGAAAAAGAAACCAGACCACAAATGACATTTACACTCCTTAGAGTCCTCATGCTGAGATGGTCACAGTTCATCAGATGAAATAATTCTGAATCTTGGAGGCAGAGTGAATTGAGAATGCCTGAAAGAAACTAATTCCAACCTCCCAGAGTCAGCACTTGAGAAAAACATGACTGAGAATCTGGGCCACCAGACAAAAACTGTTGTGAAGCTAGACGTCCCGTGCAGAGCAGCTCTGGGACGAACAGGTCTGGTGCTAGGCACCCTCAACATTCCAGCCTCATGAACAATGTTGGACCGGGAGCAGGGCTCATGCATGTAATTCCAGCTCTTTGGGAGGCCAAGGCAGGAGGATAGCTTGAGGCCAGGAATTCAAGACCAGCCTGGGCAACACAGCAAGACCCTGTTTCTACAAAAAATTTAAAGATTAGCTGGATGTGGTGGTGCACACTTGTAGTCCCAGCTACTCAGAAGGCTAAGGTAGGAGGATTGCTGGAGCCCAGGAGTTCAAGGCAGCAGTGAGCTATGATCACACCACTGTACCCCAACCTGGGTGACAGAGTGAGACCTTGTCTCTAAAATATTAAATAAAAAATAAGTAAAACGCAGCCCCAGGTAATTTGTCCATCTCTTTGATTCACATTGGCTTCTAAGCCACCCAGCTTTCATGTCTACCATGTCATGGTGATTTTTATGAAAAGATCCCCAGGGATTTCATTCCTCATGAGATTTTATTTCTCACGACTGACATTATTAATTTCTCAACCAGGTGGTCCTGGTGACACCTCTACCTACTGGTCTCTTCTGCTGTTCACTCCTTAAATTGTTTGTGTTCTTCAAGTTTCTATCTTTGGATTTCTTTGACTTTGTAGATTCCTTCCGAGGACTCTTAACCATGCCCATTGCTCCTCCACACCATCCAAGCTAGAAACCCAGGTATAATGCTCTACTTTTACTTTATCTGTCATCTCCTTGTCCAATTAGTAATTAAATCCAGTCTGTGCTACCTCCCAACTTCATTAGCATGTTGTCCTCACCATCCCAACTGCTATTGCCTTAGTTCAGGCTCTCATTGTCAGGTCCCTGCCGGGGCAATAGCTTCCTGGCCACTCTTTCTGCATCAAGGCTTGCTTGCTTGCTCTGTCAGCGAGGATTTCATTCAGCTGGGGTAACTGAAAGCTCCAGTGTAATAAAGGCTTGAAGAAAGCAGAAGTGTGTTTCTCCCTGATGTTTAAAAGCCTTGGGATAGCCATTAAGGGTTGGTAGGGTGCTCCACAGAGTCAGGGACCCAAGCTCCTGTGCATTTGCTCGGCTATGCAGGCTCACGTCCTGAACATCAGTGATAAGTGTGGTCTACAGTGACCACTGAAACCTCAGCCATTATGCTCACCTTCCAGCCCGCAAGAACCCAGAGGGCATAAGGCACCCCTGCACTCTTTCAGTACAATCTGTGGGCATTGCACACCCCAAAACACCACATCCTATTGGTCAGAATTCATCACATGACTAAAGCAGCCCTCAAATGATGTTGAGAAATATGGTCTTTATTTTGCACCACCCTGAGCCACCTAAACACCAGGGATCCTATTACTGTGGGAAAAGATAAGATCCAGATGTTGGATGTTAACTTACAGTTTCTGCCACAGTCTTCCCCATACGTTTATGTATTCTCTTCTAATCAGAGAGAACGCACAGACCCTCTCCACTGTAAAGATCTGCTCAGTCACTGCAGGTCACCAGAAGTCCAGAACCTATGGCGCTAGGCAGCACCCTCCATCAGATCCTAATATGACTCCTCATGGTCAAATGACCAAGAAGAGACAAGGTGAGTGATTCACCCCCATCTCACTCTACATACAGTGGTGCATGAGAAGCAGGATAGCCACGATTAGAGTCAGAAATGAGAAGGAAAGGAGACGGGAGGAGAGAGAAAGGGAGGGGAAGGAAGGGGAGGAGAGGGGTAGAAAAAGAGAAAAGAGAAAGGGAGGGGAAGGAAAAGAGGAGAAGACAGGAGGGGATTCAAGGGAAGGGGAGAAGAGGAAAGGGAGGGGGAAGGAAGAGGGAGGGGAGTAGAATGAAGGGAGGCCTTCCAAACCAGGAAGGGGACAGAAGAAACACAGTGATGGTCCACAATGATGGGATTTTGCTGGGCAGGAATCACAAGTGCTTCCTTAAACAGGCAGCCCTGCCTGCTTCTGCTCTGTGATATGCCATCTTGTCCATTGTCCTCCGTGAAACTAGAGGGTTCTTTGTTGTTTAACATTTTCCCCGCAGCTGAGGTGAGCTTTGCAGACTATATTCTCTCTCAAGGCTACACAGATTGTATAGTCTCAAACTAGAGGGAAGAAGAATTATAGCCTGTGTCAAGGCTGTCTTCACTTTTGCAATACAATTGCCTCCAATAACTCAATTGGCTTCTTGTGTATTTATTTCATCCTCCTCATTGGCCGTTTAAACCACTGCCACAGATCTTGCTTGGATGAAGATTAAAGACTGAAAGCTGCTCTGTAACTGGCACCTGTGCTCTGCCCATGCCTGCCTCTGTCTCTGTTTGGTGGATGTGGTGGGAAAGGTTAAGGGGAAAGGCCACACCCATGGTGTGATGTTTATTGCTGACTGGATCCCAGGTCTGGCAGTCAATCCTTAATGGAAGGTGCTGGAGAAAAACTTAGGACCACAGTATTTCTTCCCCTAAGGCCACTGTCTGGGATCTACCCTTCTGAGGGCCTCCCATCAGGCACAGAGGGTGTTGGCTGTTTCAACCCTCCAAGGCTCCAAATTGCCATGCTCTCAGTCAACTTGGTTTGCAGGTAGAGAAGGCTGGGTTCCCTCCCTCCTCTGCTCGCACACCGTGCTCTCCAGACTTTGCTCCCTTCTGTGAGTCTCTGCTCAAAGCTGCAGAGCACCCAAGCCACAGAAAAATTCTGAATTTGTCTTACCTTTTTCCTTCATGCTACAGTCATACTCAGCAGGTAATACATTTTCCAAGGTAGAGTAGGATCCATCTGAGCCAAATGTTTCCACTGCCAAACAAGTATGCCCAGATTTCTGCAGAATCTGGAAGATTCTGAACACTTACCACCTCTCACCTACGACACGACCTTCATTATATCACATATTTCCATTTCCATTATGGGCAGCACTTCCTGTATGGTACTAAGTTCTATATTCACTATAACTGTGGCCCCAAGTAAACAGCCATGTAAGAGCTATGAAAGTCTGTTCTTGTCAGGTGAAAGTCCAGAGGAAGACAAACCATGTCTTCTATGTTGGTTCTGCTGTAAGAAGAAGGAACCCAGGCTACTGACAGCTCCTTGCTCTGCCATCCCAAGAATGTGACCATCATCATTAGGGTCAAGACAGCAGCAGACCTAGGAAGGGATAAAGATGAAAGCAATCAAGGCACCGATTTGCCTTTTAAGAATATTTCTATTCCCTAGAAAGCAGACCCATATTAAAAAAAAAACACACACAATAAAAAGACTATTTCTAGAAGCTCACACAACACTCTCCTCAAATACTATTAGTTGAGATCACTACGGGTGATTGTAGTCTCTAGAACAGTAGCCATGATTCTGTCGAATGACTGTGAAGATTTCTAAGAGTAGGAAAGCAGGCATTAGTAATCTTGGCCATGGGCTCTCTCAAGTCACAGATGTGGATTCAACTAAACTGATTGAAGTCAAGTGATTTGAACTTTCTGAGACCCTTTTCCCGTATCTGTAATTGGCTGCAGTTCTTCATATGACTGTCCCAAGGATTAAATGAGTTGATAATTGTAAATTGCCAAATGCAGGGTTTGACACATGCTAATGCTCAACAGACATCAGTATCTACTGTGTCCCCTATCTAAACTCTGACCTTGAACTTCTGGTAGCATTTGAAATCTCTTTATATTAACATTTATATATCTATTCACTTTTTCCCTCTATATGTTAAGAATATTTTGATATTTCACTGTGGGAAGTAGAATTGCTTAAAGCTATGGATTTTAATTCTTTTTAATAGAAAAGTGTTTGCCTCACTCTTTTTTTAGTATGTTTATTTAAAAAAGAGAAAATATAATGCCTCACTTTGAACTTCTGCTTATGCTGCTATTCAACATACCCTATGTATGCCATTTATGTTGATATAATTTTTGATAAATTTTGAATCTTGGCCCTCTTTGCCCTTATGCTTCCTATTTTATCTCCATTTCTTCCTCACCTGCTCCCTTCTCACTGCCCTGTCTCTTTTCCTCTCCTTATTTTTCCATTCAAAAATATGCAGTGAGTGCCTGTTATGTTTCAGTCCCTTTACCACGTGTTACATAATAGGTATATAAATATAGGTTACAGGATGTCAAATGGAACTTTTTTGATGTCTTGAAATTTTGGCTGAAGCCACAAAGCTGAGAAAGAATATGGATGGTAAGTACTTTTATGTTCTTAAAAAACGGTGCTGGCCGGGCACGATGGCTCATGCCTGTAATCCCAGCACTTTGAGAGGCTGAGGCAGATGGATCATGAGGTCAGGAGTTCGAGACCAGCCTGATCAATGTGGTGAAACCCCATCTCTACTAAAAATACAAAAATTAGCCGGGCGTGGTGGCATGTACCTGTAATCCCAGCTGCTCAGGAGGCTGAGGCAGGAGAATCGCTTGAACCCAGGAGATAGAGGTTGCCGTGAGCCAAAATCGCGCCACTGCACTCCAGCCTGGGCGACAGAGCAAAAACTCTGTCTCAAAAAAAAAAAAAAAAAAGTCCTAGACATATCTGTGAAAGGACAATAAAAATCTGAGGACCCCAAACTCTGCCAAAAGGAAAGTTAAGCTTGATAACTGAGTCATGCAAAAACCGTCTTCCTTTTGTTCCCAAACAGCTGTGATTTCACATGCTTACTTTATCTAACCTAAAATATAGATCTACTGAGTGCAAGATGAATGTGTAATTGACACCCCCCTCCCAACTCCATTCTTTTCACATGTAAACTGTAGGTCCATTGAGTGTTAATCAGAGCCTCACAAGAATGCAATCATTGACGTCATTGCCTACTCACCTCTTTTTTCCTTTCCTCCTTCCCCTCTGCTCACTCTTCCCCCTTTAAATATTGAAGTCCTCAAAACTCTCTTTGGAAAAAGCCCAGGACACAGATCGTGCTGTGTGTGTTTCTTTTTCCTGGTTGCATTCTCAACCTGGGCAGAATAAATTTCTAAATCGACTGAGGTTTGCTTCAGTCACCTTTGGGTTACTTACCTGTGTAGAGCTTGTGAAAAACATATCAAAACCAGACTTCGGATTTCATTTCCAACATGTAAAGGACTTGAAAGTCCCACTCCTTTCCTTACAGTAATAAAAAGCTGAATAAATGGAAAATAAATCACTTTTCTTGGACCCATCAGAGAATAGAGGCCATAGGACAAACTGCCAACCAAAAAAATCTGGGGAAACAGGCTTGTTTAGAAACACACAGCCAAGATTTGCTCATCTGGAGCAGAAGCTGCCTGGAGCTCTTGACTGGTGGGAGCCTTGACATGAAGATTTCAACAAATTGCTGGAGGAGTGTGAATTAGCATAAGAGTGAGAAGCTCTTGGGGATCAAAGTCTTAGTAGGACCTCCACAAAAATGTGGGCTTCACATCCAGGAATCCCAGCAGGTTCTCACAGGAAAGCTCTGAGAAAGATCCCCTCCTGGCTCTGGAGCAATCACTGTGAAATAGGGCCAGAACCTTCCCCATGCAAAGGTTTACCCTCCAGGAAAAAGGAGTCTGCCAGCCTTAGCCCAGCTGCAGGAAGGGTATTCCTCCCTGCTGGCTCTCTCCAGCCCTGCTGTCTCACCTAAGGGGAAACAAGATTCAAAATGGGCCAGGGCTTCAGGAGAGGAAGAGGAGATGGGAAAAGCTATACACCTGGACAAACACTTGTGAATGTCAGCTCTCAGAAGCAGGGCCTCCAAGGCTAAGGTTTAAACAAAAGATAATACAATATTATCCCTCCCCCTGCACCTTGCCTCTTCACCAACAGAGCTCCAGTATAACAGTGGATCGCAGCTGCAAAAGCTACAAGACATAGGCTGTCTCTGAAAAGAAACACTTACGGAAACCCAAAGACAATACAGGAGGCACAAACAAGTACCCAAGAGGAATTTGAAGCCTCTGGCATTTAAAGCTACAGCAAACATTAAATATCGCCCAACTCCTAGCCAGATTAACATAAATCCCCACACCAAGGGCCTATTTACCTCAGTTCCTATAACCCAATAAAACATGTTCAGCTTTCAAGAAAAAGTTACAAAGCATACCAAAACCAAGGAAAAGTACAGCCTCAAGAGATAAATTGTCAGAACCAAACTCAGATATGACACAATTGTTTGATTTGTCAGACAGGAAATTTAAAATAACTATGATTTGTATTTTAAGGACTGTAATGGAAAAAGTAAATAATATTCACAAGCATATGGATAATGAAAACAGGGCAATGGCAATGCTAAGAAAAAAATCTAGAAATCGAAAATGCCATAACAAAAATGAAGAATACCTTTGATGATATTCTCATCAATAGACTAGATACAGCTGAGGAAAAATTTTAAACTCAGTGAGAGTGAAGACAGGTCAATAGAAATTTCCCAGAGTGAAACACAAGAGAAAAACATAATGAAATTTTTTTTAAAAAGAAGCAGAACAGAACATCTAAGAACTGTACTTCAAAAGCTGTGTCAGATGTGTAATTAGAATATCAAAAGATAAAATAAGGCAGAAGGAAGCAGAAGAAATACTTAAAGTAATTATAGCTGAGAACTTTACAAAATTAATGGCATACACCAAATCCTTACTACAGTAGAATCGGACTAGAAACAAATAACAGAAAAATAGCTGGAAAGACCCTAAATATTTGGAAGTTAGCCTCACACTTCTAAATAACTGATGGATCAAAGACCTCTCAAAAGAAACTTAAAAATATTTCAAACTAAATAAAAATGGAAATACAACTTACCAAAATGTATGAAATCCAAGAAAAGCAGTGCTTAAAAGGAAATTTATCTCATTAAATGTACTGAATAGAAAAGAAAAAAGCTCACAAAGCAATAACCTAAGCCTCCACCTTAAGAAACCATACAAAGAGAGCCATTTAAGCCTAAAGCAAACAGAAAAAAAAAATAATAAAAATTATAACAGAAATCAATGAAATTGAAAACAGGAAAACAATTTTTTAAAATCAATGAAATGCTAAGTGATAAAATCGTATCATATAAAATGCTCAATTAAAACCAGAGAAGGCAGAAAAAGTGATCAATAAAATTGATTGTCCTCTAGCCAGATTAAGGGAAAAAAAGGAAGACACAAATTACCAATGTCAGAAATGAAAAAGGAGTCATCACTACTAATCCTGTGGAAATTAAAAGGATAATCAAAGACAGCAAAGCCAGTTCAGCAACTACTCTTCTCAGCAACCACAAAAGAGAACTGGAGTTTTAAAAGGAGCTTGAATGAAGAGGCACTTTGAAGTGTGAGTTCCTGAGATCAGAGAGCACTTTACATTTCTCCTCCCCACCACTTCCTCCACTGTCCTTCCCCACCACCACGTTCTGACGGCATATTCTCCAAACAGGTTATTGGTGGCAAACTAGGAGATGTCCATGAAGATAGGGAATTTACAATTTCATGGTCCAGCTGGAGGCTTGCTAAGCTGCCAGGATCGTAGGCAGCATTTGGGTAGAAATGCTATTGAGAGAACTTGACATGTGTCCACAGGGGTTTCAGGCCTACATGAAAAAGGTTCTTGCCTCTTGGTTGAAGAATTCTAACTCCAGAAGACTGATTAGAGCTGCTCAGTATGGCAGGATCCTGGGAAGCGATTCAGCAGTTGGTCAAGCAGAAATGTAATGTGGTGGGTCAAGAAGCACAAATGGATGTTTAAGCCTCCTTAAAGCAAAGAGGGTTGCCAGCCAGGTAAAAGAGACCCCTGCAGAAAGAATTTGTAAACATTTACTACTGGTGTACAGGAGGTGGGATATGCATGCAACTCAATGAGAAATCTTACCTCATTGGATAATGGTGGCATAAAGGGGCAGGGCTTCCCAAGACTGCCAAAATCGAGCCCCTAAGAGAGAGAGCATTTGGACACCTTTTATTGCAGACATTGACAGCTGCATCACATCAGCAGCCATCCCACCGTTCTTATGACTTTATTCCTGCCTGTTTCTTTCCTCCTCACCACTGAAGCGTGCATGGAAAGCATCAACAGAACAAGATATAAGAAGAGAAAAAGTAGATCATACCTCCCCACCCATCCTTTCCAGGACAGATCTTAAAGAGTCTTTGATTTAGAGTGGATTCAACTTTAAAATCTCCAAAAATGAGATTTAAAATGACTGCAAACCATGAGATCTGCTAATTATGCTATTAAAAGTTGGGAAAGGGTGCTCTGGCAGAACACAGGAGTGAGAAGAAAAGGCAGCTGTCTGCTGACCTGTCCCACTGAGTGGAGCCACTGAATAATCACGTTACCAATCATTGCTTAAAGAATAGTAGAGGGAGTTGGACATCTGAAAACCAAGGGCTGTAGCTATCACATAGTTGATTCTCATTATTCACAGTAGTTAAGTTCTAGAAAACTGTACAAACCCTGAATTTGTGAATACTGAACCATCGCTCCCAACAGGAAATACAAGTTTAGGTTCCTAAAAGCCTCTGGTGATACTTTTGTCAACCCATCAGTACTCAACCTTGTTTTATGTGTGTTTCGGTTTAAAGGTACCTTATTTTATATTATATATGTATATATGTATACACATAAACACACACATGCACACATATATATGTATAGTTGATACATATACACTGTAACTCATTCCTGAAGGAAGCTTATGTAACACACATATTTTCTCCGCAAGGCACATCACAGTCTCTTGGCTTAGCAATATTAGACAGCACTTCACCTGGAGGCCATTTTAAACACCAAAATCACCAAACAAACATTCCAAAAATGCAAAAAATGTGATACTAAATGGATTGTAAAAAGGACAGTTGTTTACAGTATGGGAGCACAAACAAGAAAGCACAGAGTTCAATCTTGTTCAACCTCAGCTAAAAACATGCATGTTGGGAGACTCAAATTTTTCATTGCTTTTAGCATGTCCACAAATGACCATGAAAGCACCACAAGTGTTGATTTGGGAGTTATAGATAAATTTTAGCAAGTAGGCAAATTCACAAATATGAAATTCATGAATAATGAGGATGAACTGTACATGCTGGATCTGGGGTGTGGGAGGAGACCTGAAACCCCACACTTGCCATTATCCTGGTTTTCAGTATTACTCTGTCTAATAATGGTCAAGTCATATCATTGTTTAAATAAATTAACATTTTCTCTAATTTTTTAGCATCTCTGATATGCTTATTAGCCCTTGGTGATTCCTCTTCTGTAAATTGCCAGTTCATATTCTTTCCCTTTTTGTCTGCTAGGATTGTTCATTTGCAGTTCCTTCTCTACGCCAGGCACTAACTGCTTATTGATATTACATACAGCCACCTATGACCATACCAGCCTGAATGCACCCTATCTCATCTGATATTGCATACAGCAAATATCTTCTCCCAGCTTACCATCTTCTTGATTCTGTCGTTTTGATGGAATCAAGCCACTAGTTTGTTTTCTAAGTTTTGATTAAGAAGTTCCTCCCTCTTTGGGAGGCCGAGGCAGGCAGATCACCTGAAGTTGGGAGTTCGAGACAAGCCTGACCAACATGGAGAAACTCCAACTCTACTAAAAATACAAAATTAGCCGGGCATGGTGGCGCATGCCTGTAATCCCAGCTACTTAGGAGACTGAGGCAGGAGAATCACTTGAACCCGGGAGGCGGAGGTTGCGGTGAGCCAAGATCATGCCGTTGCACTCCAACCTGGGCAACAAGAGTGAAACTCCATCTCAAAAAAAAAAGAAGTTCCACCCTGCCCATAGGTTATAATAATATATTTTTCTGCTTTTAATTTATATTTCATGTAGGCTTTTAATCCATCCAGATTCCACTTTTATATGTGGCATTGAGTACTAATCTATTTTTTATATTCTCCACATGTTGAGCCTATCTGTTTGTTCCTCATTAGTCCTCCTTCATCATATTTTAAGTTGTTGTATCTACGTGAGTCTGTCTCTGGACTCACTATTTTGTTCCATTGGTCTTGTCTGTCCATGCACCAGTACTAATGGTTTTTCTAAGTAGAGCTTTGTAGTTTTATTAATGCCTCATAGCAAAGGCATTGTTTTTAAGATTGAGTTAAACGGACTTTAGACTTTAATTCCATCATATAATTTTTACATGTATGAAAGTTCACTTAAAAATCTGGGTTTTAGGGGTATTGAACACATTTATGGGTTCTTTCAAGAAGATTTGACATCTTTATGATATTAAATCACCCCCTCATCCTATGCAAAAGAATAGAGTGATAATTTATTTGAATGATTTTTAATGTCTTTTAATAGTTTTAAATTTTTTCTCCATAGAGGTCTTGTGCATTCTTGGTTAATTCCTAGATATCTTTACAGTTTTTGCTGCTATTGTGAGTACAATCTTATTAACCATTTTTTTCAAGTTGATTATTACTTATTAGAGAAATACTTTTGATTTTTATAGGCTGTTCTCGTATCTGAGAAAGTTGCTGATTTTTCATTAGTTCTGATAGTTTATCTGTTGAATATGTCAGGTTTTCTAGGTAGGTGATCATATCATCTGCATCACCTCCAATCTTTACATCTCTCTTTTTGTTTTGTTTTGTTTGCTTTGAGACGGAGTTTCACTCTTGTTGCCCAGGCTGGAGTGCAACGGCGTGATCTCGGCTCATGGCAACCTCCGCCTCCTGGGTTCAAGCGATTCTTCTGCCTCAGCCTCCTGAGTAGCTGAGATTACAGGCATGCACCACCATGCCCGGCAAATTTTGTATTTTTAGTAGAGACGGGGTTTCTCCATGTTGGCCAGACTGGTCTCAAACTCCCGACCTCAGGTGATCCGCCAGCGTCAGCCTCCCAAGGTGCTGGGATTCCAGGAATGAGCCACCGCACCTTTACATCTCTTATTTCACTTTCTTTACATCTTTACATCTCTTTACATCTCTTATTTCACTTTCTTTACATCTTTACATCTCTTTACATCTCTTATTTCACTTTCCTTTCAATATTGGTTAGGATCTTCACTAGTGGTAATAGTGAGCATATGTATCTTCTTGTTTTTAAAAGAAATGTGCATAAAGCTTCTTAATTAAGTTTAAACTTTATTATAGGTCTTTTGCTATATAAACTTTATCAAATGAAGAAAGTTTCCTCCCAGTCCAAATTTTCCAAGGGTTTCTAAACTTATAAATACGATTTTTCAACTTTGTGATATAACTTGTATAAAACTGGAATTGGGACAAATTTACCAAATTTGTACATAAAAAGTTTGGCAAACTTTACTGCATGGGCTTGTAGGCTTTTGAGAGGGAGGTACTTTGATCATTATTTTCACTCATTTAATTCACATTGGTTGATTCAAGTTCTCTATTTTCTCTTGCATAAATTTTATTTTTTAATTTTAGACTCAGGGGTTACATGTGCATGTTTGTTATGTAGGTATATTGCCTGATGCTGAAGTTTGGGCTTCTAAATGATTCTGTTGCAAAATAGCGAACATAGTACCTGATAGTTTTTCAACCTTTACCCCTTCTCTGCCTCCCCCTTTTTGGAATCCCCAGTGTTTATTATTCCCATTTTTGTGTGCTTATGTACCTTATGTTTAGCTCCCACTTATAAGTGAGAACATGAAGTATTTGGTTTTCTGTTTCTGCATTAATTTGCTTAAAATAATGGCGTCCAGCTGCAAAGTACGTGATTTTGCTCTTTTTTATGGCTGCGTAGTATTGCATGGTGTATAGGTACGACAGTTTCTTTATCCAATCCACTGTTAATGGACACCTGGGTTGATTGTATGTATTTGCTATTGTGAATAGTGCTGCCATAAACATATGAGTGCATGTGTCTTTTTGATAGACTGATTTATTTTCCTTTGAGTATATACTCAGTAATGGGATTACTGGGTCAAATAGCAGTTCTATTTTTAGTTATTGAGAAATCTCAGAACTTGTTTCCACAATGGCTGAATTAATTTGCATTCCCACCAACTGTGTATAGGTGTTCCCTTTTCTCTGCAATCTCACCAACATCTGTTTTTTGCTGACTAATAATAGCCATTCTGACTGGTATGAGATAGTATCTCATTGTGATTTTGATTTGCATCTCTCTGATGATTAGTGATGTTGAGTATTTTTTCATGTTTGTTGGCCACTTGTATGTCTTCTTTTGAGAAGCGTCTTTTCATCTTTTGCTCACTTTTAGTGAGGTTATTTGTTTTTTTCCTGTCGATTTGTTTAAGTTCTTTATAGATTCTGGATATTAGTTCTTTGCTGGACACATGGCTTGCAAATATTTTCTCTCATTCTGTAGGTTGTCTGTTTACTCTGTTGATAGTTTCTTTTGTTGTCTTGCATTAATTTTTAAACTGTATATTTTTCTAGGAATGTAGTAATTTCATTCCAGTTTTCAGTTATCATATAGCTATTTATAATACTCTTTTATTAATTTTAAATCTCTTTTTTTCTGTAATTGTTTCCCCTTCTTCTGTATTGAAAATGATGGCTAATGCAGCTCTTTCTTCTACACTATATTGCCCTTATTAGAAGTTGACGTTCCCGTATTTATTTTAACATGTACATAGTTTTTTTCTAGAAAAAAAAATAAAGCTTGACCTTGTTAAAGAGGCTGCCTTTTCAACAGGGATGTTCACTGTTGACCCTCCCAAGGCAAGTAGCGTAGCCAGGTCCTGAGACTTAATTTGAAGCTGAGGTAAGGGCTAAGGCTGCTGCAAGAATGATTCGATAGGGCCAAAATTCAGAAAGTACTGAGATTAAAAGATTAGAGACCCAGATGCTGTGATTGTACAACCTGATTTCTTAATCTATCACCTGCATGCAGCATATGAGGCTTCTGAGTGTGAGGACAGCATTCTGTGACTGCTCCCAAACAGCACAGAGTTCAGTGCACACATCTGAACTGAGGCTGCCACTCACTGCTGAATGTGACCTGAACCCTGTCTGAAGAAAATGGGCCAATCCTTAAAACTCAAGAGGTTTCATACACATCACATACACAATTCTTACTCAGGTCATCAGAAGGCACTGCATGGCAGTATTTGCTTCAGCAACTATCCTTTTGGGGCATCTTTCCTTTCTGTTGGTATGACATCGCACCTGTTAGGGAGGAGTCTCTCTTTTTCTATTGTTTGGATTCATTTCAGAGGAATGGTACAAGCTCCTCTTTGTACCTCTGGTAGAATTCAGCTGTGAATCTGTCTGGTCCTGGGCTTTTTTTGGTTGGTAGGCTATTAATTACTGTCTCAATTTCAGAACTTGTTATTGGTCTATTCAGGGATTCGACTTCTTCCTGGTTTAGTCGTGGGAGTGCATATGCGTCCAGGAATTTATCCATTACTTCTAGATTTTCTTTTTCTTTTTTGGGGGGGAGCGGGGCAGACAGAGTTTCCCTCTTGTTGCCCAGGCTGGAGTGCAATGGCACGATCTCGGCTCACCGCAAACTCCGACTCCCGGGTTCAAGTGATTCTCCTGCCTAAGCCTCCCGAGTAGCTGGGATTACAGACATGTGCTACCATGCCTGGCTAATTTTGTATTTTTTAGTAGAGACAGGGTTTCTCCATGTTGGTCAGGCTGGTCTTGAACTCCCAACCTCACGTGATTCGCCCATCTCGGCCTCCCAAAGTGCTGGGATTACAGGTGTGAGCCACCATGCCTGGCCAATTTTCTAGTTTATTTGCATAGAGGTGTTTATAGTATTCTCTGATGGTAGATTGTATTTCTGTGGGATCAGTGGTGATATCTCCTTTATCATTTTTTATTGTGTCTATTTGATTTTTTTCTCTTGTCTTTTTTATTAGTCTGGCTAGTGGTCTATCTATTTTGTTAATCTTTTCAAAAAACCAGCTCCTGGATTGATTGATTTTTTAAAGGGTTTTTCATGTCTCTGTCTTCTTCAGTTCCACTCTGATCTTAGTTATTTCTTGTCTTCTGCTAGCTTTTGAATTTGTTTGCTCTTCCTTCTCTAGTTCTTTTAATTGTGATTTTCGGATGTTGATATTAGAGCTTTCCCGCTTTCTGATGTGAGCATTTAGTGCTATAAATTTCCCTCTAAACACTGCTTTAGCTTTGTCCCAGAGATTACGGTAAGTTGTCTCTTTGTTCTCATTGGTTTCAAAGAATTTCATTATTTCTGCCTTAATTTCGTTATTTACCCAGTAGTCATCCAGAAGCAGGTTGTTCAGTTTCCATGTAGTTGTACAGTTTTGAGTGAGTTTCCTAATCCTGAGTTCTAATTTTATTGCACTGTGGTCTGAGAGACTGTCTGTTAGGATTTCCATTCTTTTGCATTTGCTGAGGAGTGTTTTACTTCCAATTTTGTGGCCGATTTTAGAATAAGTGCAATGTGGTGCTGAGAAGAATGTATATTCTCTTGATTTGGGGTGGAGAGTTCTGTAGATATCTATTAGGTCTGCTTGGTCCAGAGCTGAGTTCAAGTCCTGAATATCCTTGTTAATTTTCTGTCTCATTGATCTGTCTAATATTGACAGTGGGACGTTAAAGTCTCCCACTATTATTGTGTGGGAGTCTAAGTCTCTTTGTAGGTCTCTAAGAACTTGTTTTATGCATCTGGGTGCTCCTGTATTGGGTGCATGTATATTTAGGATAGTTAGCTCTTTTTGTTGCATTGATCCCTTTACCATTATGTAATGTCCTTCTTTGTCTTTTTTGATCTTTGTTGGTTTAAAATACGTTTTATCAGAGACTAGGATTGCAACTCCTGCTTTTTTTTGCTTTCCATTTGCTTGGTAAATATTCCTCCATCTGCTTATTTTGAGCCTATGTGTGTCTTTGCACATGAGATGAGTCTCCTGAATACAGCACAGCAATGGGTCTTGATTTTTTATTCAATTTGCCACTGTGCCTTTTAATTGGGGCATTTAGCCCATTTACATTTAAGGTTAATATTGTTATGTGTGAATTTGATCCTGTCATCATGATACTAGCTGGTTATTTTGCAATTCATTTATGCAGTTTCTTCATAGTGTCGGTAGTCATTATATTTTGGTGTGTTTTTGCAGTGGCTGGTACCAGTTTTTCCTTTCCATATTTAGTGCTTCCTTCAGGAGTTCTTGTAAGGCAGGCCTGGTGGTGACAAAATCCCTCAGCATTTGCTCGCCTGTAATGGCTTTTATTTCTCCTTCGCTTATGAAGCTTAGTTTGGCTGGATATGAAATTCTGGTTTGAAAAATTCTTTTCTTTAAGAATGTTGAATATTGGCCCCCACTCTCTTCTGGCTTGTATGGTTTCTGCAGAGAGACCCACTGCTAGTCTGATGGGCTTCCCTTTATGGGTAACCTGACCTTTCTCTCTGGCTGCCCTTAACATTTTTTCCTCCGTTTTAACCTTGGAGAACCTGATGATTATGTGTCTTGGGGTTGCTCTTCTCGAGGAGTATCTTGGTGTTCTCTGTATTTCCTGAATTTGAATGTTGGCCTGTCTTCCTAGGTTGGAGAAGTTTTTCTGGATAATGTCCTGATATGTGTTTTCCAACTTGGTTCCATTCTCCCTGTCACTTTCAGGGACCCCAATCAATTGTAGGTTTGGTCTTTTCACATAGTCCCATATTTTTTGGAGGCTTTGTACATTCCTTTTCATTCTTTTTTCTCTAGTCTTGTCTTCACACCTTATTTCAGTAAGTTGGTCTTAAAACTCTGATATCCTTTCTTCTGTTTGATCAATTCATCTATTGATACTGTGTATGCTTCATGAAGTTCTTGTGCTGTGTTTTTCAGCTCCATCGGATCATTTATGTTCTTCTCTAAACTAGTTATTCTAGTTAGCAGTTCCTGTAACCTTTTGTCAAGGTTCTTAGCTTCCCTGCAATGGGTTAGAACATGCTCCTTTAGCTCAGAGGTATCAGGGGAACCAGCCCCCAATATTTCAATATAGGTTCCTTCTATTTTTCCCTAAGCGCCAGCTTGTCTGAGACATAAAGAGAAAGAGTACAAAGAGAGAAATTTTACAGCTGGGCCTCCTAAGGTGTCATCACATATTGGTAGGACCGTGATGGTGACCTCGAGCCGTAAAACCAGTAAGACGTTTTTAGGGATTTTAAAAGGGGAGGGGGTGTACAAACAGGGAGTAGGTCACAAGGATCACATGCTTCAAAGGGTTATAAAGATCACAAGGCAAAGGCAAAATTAGAATTACTGATGAGGGTCTATGTCCTGCTGTGCATGCATTGTCCTGATAAACATCTTAACAGGAAACAGGGTTTGAGAGCAGAAAACTGGTCTGACTTGAGAGCAGACAACTGGTCTGACTAGAATTTACCAGGCTGGAATTTCCCAATCCTAGTAAGCCTGAGGGTACTGCAGGAGACCAGGGCATATTTCAGTCCTAATCTCAACTGCATAAGACAGACACTCCCAGAGCGACTGTCTACAGACCTACCCCCAGGAATGCATTCCTTCCCCCAGAGTCTCAATTATTAACATTCCTTGCTGGGAAAAGAATTCAGCGATATTTCTTCTACTTGCACATCCATTTATAGGCTCCCTGCAAGAAGAAAAATATGGCATTATTCTGCCCGACCCCACAGGCAGTCAGACCTTATGGTTATCTTCCCTTGTTCCCTGAAAATTGCTGTTATTCTGTTCTTTTTCAGGGTGTACTGATTTCATATTGTTCAAACACACGTTTTACAGTCAGATTTCATATTGTTCAAACACACATGTTCTACAATCAGTTTGTGCAATAGTGGTCCTGAGGCAACATACATTCTCAGCTTACAAAGATAACAGGATTAAGAGATTAAAGTAAAGACAGGCATAAGAAATTATAAGAGTATTGATTGGGGAAGTGATAAACATCCATGAAATCTTCACAATTTATGTTCAGAGATTGCAGTAAAGACAGGTGTAAGAAATTATAAAAGTATTAATTTTGGGAACTGATAAATATCCACAAAATCTTCACAATTTATGTTCTTCTGCCTCGGCTCCAGCCGGTCCCTCCATTCAGGGTCCCTGACTTCCTGCAACACAGAGGAGTTTGTTATTACCCACCTTCTGAAGCCTACTTCTGTCAATTTGTCAAACTCATTCTCTGTCCAGTTTTATGCCCTTGCTGGAGAAGAGTTGTGATCATTTGAAGAAGAGGCATTTTGATTTTAGGAATTTTCAGCCTTTTTGCACTAGTTTTTCCTCATCTTCCTGGATTCATCTACCTTTGATTTTTAAGGCTGATGATCTTTGGATGGGGTTTCTGTGTAGGGGTCTTTTTTGTTAATGTTGATGTTATTGCTTTCTGTTCGTTAGTTTTTCTTGTAGCAGTCAGGCCCCTCTTCTGCAGTTTGCTGGAGGTCCACTCCAGACCCTATTTGCCTAGGTATCACCAGCAGAGGCTGCAGAACAGCAAAGATTGCTGCCTGCTCCTTCCTCTGAAAGCTTCATCCCAGAGGGGCGCTGACCTGATGACAGCCAGAGCTCTCCTCTGTGATGTGTCTGTCGACTCCTGTTGGGAGGTCTCTCCCAGTCAGGAGGCACTGGGGTCAGGGACCCACTTGAGGAGGCAGTCTGTTCCTTAGCAGTGCTCAAGCACTGTACTGGGAGAACCCTCCTTGTTAGGATCCACTGTTCTCTTCAGAGCACAAAGGCAGGGACGTTTAAGTCCACTGAAGCTGCACCTTCCCCCAGGTGCTCTGTCCCAGGGAGATGTGAGTTTTATCTTTAAGCCCCTGACTGGGGCTGCTGCTTTCTTTCAGAGATGCCCTGCCCATTGAGGAGGAATCTAGAGAGGCAGTCTGGCCACAGCCACTTTGCTGCGCTGTGTTGAGTTCTGCCCAGTCCGAACTTCCAGGCCTCCTTAGTGCTATCAGGGGAAAACTGCCTACTCAAGCCTCAGTAATGGTGGATGTGCCCCTCCCCCACCATGCTTGATTGTACCAGGTGAACTTCAGACTGCTGTGCTGATAGCGAGAATTTCAAGCCAGTGGTTCTTAGTTTGGTCAGCTCCATGGGAGTGGGACCTGCTGAGAAAGACCACTTGGCTCACTGGCTTCAGCCCCCTTTCCAGGGCAGTGAACGGCTCTGTCTCACTGGGGTTCCAGGCATCACTGGAAACTCCTGCAGCTAGCTCAGTGGCTGCCTGAACAGCTGCCCAGCTTTATGCTTGAAACCAGGGCCCTGGTGGTGTAGACACATGAGGGAATCTCCTGGTCTGTGGATTGCAAAAGCCATGGGGAAAGTGTAGTATCTGGGCTATATAGCACAGTCCCTCACAGCTTCCCTTGGCTGGGAAAGGGAGACACCCCTACCCCACTTCTTGCTCTTCCCGGGCAAGGTGACACCCCACCCTGCTTCTGCTCACCCTCCGTGGGCTGCACCCACTGCCTAACCGGTCCCGACGAGATGAAGAGGGTACCTCAGTTGGAAATATAGAAATCACCTGCCTTCTGTGTTGGTCTTCCTGGGAGCTACAGGCTGGAGCTGTGCCTATTCAGCCATCTTTCCCAGCAATTCAAGAATGTATTAAATGTGATCTGGGTACAATGGTGTGAGCCTGTAATCTCAGCTACTTGGGAGCCTAAGGTGGAAGGATCACCCTTATTTGCTCACCCTCATCCTTATAAGGATCACCCTTGCTATGTTTGAGTCCAGCCTCACAACATAGCAAGACCCCTTCTCGAACCAATAAAATCATGTCATATATTAAATGTGAAAGCAAGGAATACTATATTCACTTTTTTAAAGGTAAAAATTGGGGTTTCTCAGGCATCTTCATTACAGTTAGAACAAGTTTCAGATTAAAAGACAACTCTTCTGAATTGTGCTGTTGAAAATGTTCTCCACTCTGAGCTTCAGCACTGTGAAGGATTAAACTACTATTCAGCAAATATTCATTCCCTTGCTCTTTGAGGTTCAGGCAGAGTATAATTCCATGCTTCATTGACCTTGGACTTGGTTAGGTAAGGTGTCTTGCTTTTGCTTTGGACAGAGGAGCTTCAGTGAAAATGATGTAAGCAGATGTCTTAAGCGGCATGGCAATAGGCTGACTCACACCCTAAAGCAAAGCCTCTCCTGTAAGCAAAAAAATGAATACATAAACAAATGCTTATCTTTGTAATCCCTAGAGCTTTGGGGTGGTTCCTTGTGCAATGTTATTGGGCAATAGCTGGCAATTACAAATATTATTTACATTGTCTAAGTATGATTCTAGGTAAGTATTTACATTGTCTAAGTATGATTCTACCTGAAAGTAGCTGAACTGTCAAACCAGAAGATGTGGAGCTCCACCTTGAAAAGACTTGGATGAGATTATTCACCTAGAGAATGACCTGTTTTGTAAGCCTGGAATTATATAGATTACACTGAATCTTATGAAACTGAAGGCTCCATAGATTACCATTGGCCTAGCTTGATTTTTTTTTTATTAGTGTACTTTAAGTTTTAGGGTACATGTGCACAATGTACAGGTTTGTTACATATGTATCCATGTGCCATATTGATTTCCTGCACCCATTAACTCATCATTTAGCATTAGGTGTATCTCCTAATGCTATCCCTCCCCCCTCCCCCCACCCCACAACAGTCCCCGGAGTGTGATGTTCCCCTTCCTGTGTCCATGTGTTCTCATTGTTCAATTCCCACCCATGAGTGAAAACATGCGGTGTTTGGTTTTTTGTCCTTGAGATAGTTTACTGAGAATGATGATTTCCAGTTTCATCCATGTCCCTACAAAGGACATGAACTCATAATTTTTATGGCTGCATAGTATTCCATGGGGTATATATGCCACATTTTCTTAATCCAGTCTATCATTGTTGGACATTTGGGTTGGTTCCAACTCTTTGCTGTTGTGAATAGTGCCGCAATAAACATAGTGTGCATGTGCCTTTATAGCAGCATGATTTATAGTCCTTTGGGTATATACCCAGTAATGGGATGGCTGGGTCAAATGGTATTTCTAGTTCTAGATCCCTGAGGAATCGCCACACTGACTTCCACAATGGTTGAACTAGTTTACAGTCCCACCAACAGTGTAAAAGTGTTCCTATTTCTCCACATCCTCTCCAGCACCTGCTGTTTCCTGACTTTTTAATGATGGCCATTCTAACTGGTGTGAGATGGCATCTCATTGTGGTTTTGATTTGCATTTCTCTGATAGCCAGTGATGATGAACATTCTTGCATATGTTTTTTGGCTGCATAAATGTCTTCTTTTGAGAAGTGTCTGTTCATGTCTTTCGCCCACTTTTTGATGGGGTTGTTTGTTTTTTTCTTGTAAATTTGTTTGAGTTCATTGTAGATTCTGGATGTTAGCCCTTTGTCAGATGAGTAGGTTGCAAAAATTTTCTCCCATTCTGTAGGTTGCCTGTTCACTCTGATGGTAGTTTCTTTTGCTGTGCAGAAGCTCTTTAGTTTAATTAGATCCCATTTGTCAATTTTGGCTTTTGTTGCCATTGCTTTTGGTGTTTTAGACATGAAGTCCTTGCCCATGCTTATGTCCTGAATGGTAATGCCTAGGTTTTCTTCTAGGGTTTTTATGGTTTTAGGTCTAACATGTAAGTCTTTAATCCATCTTGAATAATTTTTGTATAAGGTGTAAGGAAGGGATCCAGTTTCAGCTTTCTACATATGGCTAGCCAGTTTTCCCAGCACCATTTATTAAATAGGGAATCCTTTCCCCATTTCTTGTTTTTGTCAGGTTTGTCAAAGATCAGATAGTTGTAGATATGCAGCGTTATTTCTGAGGGCTCTGTTCTGTTCCATTGATCTATATCTCTGTTTTGGTACCAGTACCATGCTGTTTTGGTTACTGTAGCCTTGTAGTTTAGTTTGAAGTCAGGTAGCGTGATGCCTCCAGCTTTGTTCTTTTGGCTTAGGGTTGACTTGGCGATGCAGGCTCTTTTTTGGTTCCATATGAACTTTAAAATAGTTTTATCCAATTGTGTGAAGAAAGTCATTGGTAGCTTGATGGGGATGGCACTGAATCTATAAATTACCTTGGGCAGTATGGCCATTTTCACGATATTGATTCTTCCTACCCATGAGCATGGAATGTTCTTCCATTTGTTTGTATCCTCTTTTATTTCATTGAGCAGTGGTTTGTAGTTCTCCTTGAAGAGGTCCTTCACATCCCTTGTAAGTTGGATTCCTAGGTATTTTATTCTCAGCAGGTTGTTCAGTTTCCATGTAGTTGAGCGGTTTTGAGTGAGTTTCTTAATCCTGAGTTCTAGTTTGATTGCACTGTGGTCTGAGAGGCAGTTTGTTATAATTTCTGTTCTTTTACATTTGCTGAGAAGAGCTTTACTTCCAATTACGTGGTCAATTTTGGAATAGGTGTGGTGTGGTGCTGAAAAAAATGTATATTCTGTTTATTTGGGGTGGAGAGTTCTGTAGGTGTCTGTTAGGTCCACTTGGTGCAGAGCTGAGTTCAATTCCTGGGTATCCTTGTTAATTTTCTGTCTCGTTGTCTAATGTCTAATGTTGACAGTGGGGTGTTAAAGTCTCCCATTATTATTGTGTGAGGGTTTAAGTCTCTTTGTAGGTCTCTAAGGACTTGCTTTATGAATAATCTCAAGCACAGTAAATAAAATAAATCCACACTTAGACATGTCGTGGTAAATGTACTAAAAACTAATGACAAAAGTAATCTGCATCGTAACTTGAAAAAAGATACCTAAACAGAAATGACAATTAGTCTGGACAATTGAACTCTCAAAGGCAGTAACTGAAGTCTGAAAGAGTGAAATAGGATATTCAACATGAGAAAAATTAACTGTCAATATGAAACTATACAAAATATGTTTGCAATCTACTCATCTGACAAAGGGCTAATATCCAGAATCTACAATGAACTCAAACAAATTTACAAGAAAAACACAAACAACCCCATCAAAAAGTGGGCAAAGGACATGAACAGACACTTCTCAAAAGAAGACATTTATGCAGCCAAAAGACACATGAAAAAATGCTCATCATCACTGGCCATCAGAGAAATGCAAATCAAAACCACAATGAGATACCATCTCACACCAGTTAGAATGGCCATCATTAAAAAGTCAGGGAACAACAGGTGCTGGAGAGGATGTGGAGAAATAGAACACTTTTACACTGTTGGTGGGACTGTAAACTAGTTCAACCATTGTGGAAGTCAGTGTGGCGATTCCTCAGGGATCTAGAACTAGAAATACCATTTGACCCAGCCATCCCATTACTGGGTATATACCCAAAGGATTATAAAACATGCTGCTATAAAGGCACATGCACACGTATGTTTATTGCGGCACTATTCACAATAGCAAAGACTTGGAACCAACCCAAATGTCCAACAGTGATAGACTGGATTGAGAAAATGTGGCATATATATACCATGGAATACTCTGAAGCCATAAAAAAAGATGAGTTCATGTCCTTTGTAGGGACATGGATGAAGCTGGAAACCATCATTCTCAGCAAACTATCGCAAGGACAAAAAACCAAACACTGCATGTTCTCACTCATAGGTGGGAATTGAACAATGAGAACATATGGACACAGGAAGGGGAACATCACACACCGGGGACTGTTATGGGGTTGGGGGAGAGGGGAGGGATAGCATTAGGAGATATACCTAATGCTAAATGACCAGTTAAAGGGTGCAGCACACCAACATGGCACGTGTATATATATGTAACAAACCTGCACGTTGTGCACATGTACCCTAAAACTTAAAGTATAATAATAAAAAAAATTTACAGGAGAAAAGCAGTAGAAAATAAGAGATGAAAAAGGTCCAGGTGAAAGAGATGAGAGGAAGAAAAAGTCAGGAAATCTTGGAAAGAAAGCTACTAATTTTTAAACACTCCAAAAAAAAAAAACAAACACGAAAAGGAAAGTTTGGTATTTAGAAGAGCTACCCTGAACATCACCACCTTCTAATATGCAAGAAATATACTTTCTCATAAAAAAAAAAAATACAGGAGAAAACTCTCAAAGTTAAATCTCATGCAAAGTTATTTTAAGAAAAAAAAAGGGAACAAAACAACACCTTTAACACAATTAAAAGAAGCATGGCAAAAGAATTGCCCATAGAACAGGTCAAACTGTAACTTTCTATTTTAAAATTAGTCAAAAACAACCAGGCATGGTGGCTCAATGCCTGTAATCCCAGCACTTTGGGAGGCTGAGGCAGATGGATAACCTGAGTTCAGGAGTTTGAGACCAGCCTGACCAACATGGTGAAACCCCGCTTTACTAAAAATACAAAAATTAGCTGGGTATGGTGGTGCATGACTATAGTCCCAGCTACTTGGGAGGCTGAGGCAGGAGAATCGCTTGAACCCAGGAGGCAGAGGTTGCAGTGAACCGACATCATGCCACTGTACTCTAGCCTGGGTGACAGCGTGAGACTCTTATCTCAAAAAAAAAAAAAAAGAAGAAGAAGAAAATAATACAAGAAGGAACATGACCCAGAAACTAGAACTAGAAAAAGTCAGACATAAGTTGACATAACTAAGGAAAGAATCCAAAATAAAAGGAAAACTGATTTCAGAAGTGAAGATTAAGCTAGAAGTAACACAAGAGTGAATAAGCACAACAGGTAATACCTTAAAAGAGATAGTTAAAAGGGGGAAATCATAAAAATCAAAGCTAAATGAAAAATTTTACATGAGTATTTATAACAGCATATTCATCATAACCAAAAAGTGGAAACACCACAAATGTCTAGCAACTGATGGAAGGATAAATAAAAAATAGCATACCCAAGGAAACATTATTCAGCAATAAAAACAAATAAGTGCATGCCATGATATGAATGTATCTTGAAAACATACTAGGTGCAAGAAGCCAGTCACAAATGCCCACATATTGTATTATTCCATTTATATTAAATGGTCAGACTAGGCAAACTCATAGAGAGAAAAGTTACTGATTGCTGGGGACTAAGAGAGTTGGGAGGAAATGGGGTATGATTACTTATGGGTATGGATACCTATAGTATGGGGCTATTAGAGTGTTCTAAAATTGATTGTGGTGATGGTAGCACAACTCTGAATATGCTAAAAACCATTGACCTGTCCTCTTTAAGTGGGTTAGTTACATTATATAAAAGTTATATATCAATTTTAAAAGTAAGTAAATGAAAAAAGGGATTTGAGAGAAATTGAGACTAATATTGAAGATAGGCTAAGAAGATTCAACATATTACATGAAAGGAGATTGTGAAGAAAACCAAAACAAGGGAGCAGAATATTTAAACTAAAATTCTAGAAAACTCTCCTAAAATATAAAATAGATTTGAAAATGTATGTTGAAATAGCATGCCATATACCTGATAATATTTATCCAGAAGACTTGACACCAATAATTATTCTAGAAAAAAAATTGCTGGGCTTTCAGAAAACTAAAAAATTATTTGAATATCTAGACAAAAATATCAAGAAACTTACACGGAAACAAAAATGAATTATCTCGACTTTTCTACAGCAACATTTATGCAGGCAGTAATTATGTAACATATTCAAGATACCAAAGGAAAGAAAGTGTGAGCCAAGGATTTTTATATTGAGAAGAATATTAAGTATATAAAGCACAGATAAATATGCAATCAACATTCTCAGGGAATACTGTTCCTATGAATCCTTCTTGTGGAACTACTAGAGCACAAGCTTCAGTCCAGGCGTGGTGGGCTCACGCCTGTAATCCCAGCGCTTTGGGAGGCCAAAGCAGGCAGCTCACTTGAGGTCAGAAGTTCAAGACCAGCCTGGCCAACATGGAGAAACCCTGTCTCTACTAAAAATACAAACTTAGACAGTTGTGGCGGCATGTACCTGTAGACCTAGCTACTCAGGAGGCTGAGGCACTTGAATCACTTGAACCCAGGAGGCAGAGGTTGCAGTGAGCTGAGATCGCACCACTGCACTCCAGCCTGGGCAATACAGCAAGTCTTGGTCTTGAAAAAAAAAAAAAAGGAACACAAGCTTCAGACAAGCAAAAAAAAGGCTATTAAAAACTGTGTAGTAAAGAATTTAGTCTTGCCCAAAAAGAGGTCTGGTCCTTGCCCTCACATTCTAGGAAGCAATATCTAGGCCCTTGGCTATCATGCCTGATGGTAGTATCTTTGTTTTCCTGGGGGGATGGGGTCACACTGGATTGTCTAGCAATATGACTTAGAGGGTGGGTTGGGCCTAAACTTAGGGTAGGAGCTGGCCACTCCAGAAAGAACAACAATGTGATTTAAGGTAAGGGCTTTGAGTCATCTGGTATCAGTTAAACTGGAGATCAATCACATGGGCAATCAATCAGTGATACCCTCGTGGTGGAGCACCGATAAGTACTCTGAACACCAAGGTTGGGTGAGCCTCCCTGGCTGACAAAACTGCATCTCGTCACACATCAATGCCAGAAAAGTAACACATCCTGACACCATGAAGAGAGGCCAATGGGAGCTCCATTTTTGTTACTTCCACAGATTCCACCCCGTGTGCTTCTTCTCTTGAGTGACTTTAATCCATATTCTTTCCCTATAATAATGATAATTGTAAGTATAATAGCTTTAGTGAGTTTTATGGGCCCTTATACCAAATCATTGAACATGAGTATGGTTTGGGAAACTCTTCTACATTTGCAGTTGGTGTCAGAAGTGAGGGAGGTCTTGTGTGAACCATGTACTCTCTAACAATTGTAGCTGGCCAAGCCCTTGCAGACCACAACATAAGGATTTGTCAGGCCAGGCACAGTGACTCACTCCTGTAATCCTAACACTTTGGGAGGCTGAGGTGGGAGGATCACTCGAGGCTAGGAGTCCAAGACCAGCCTGGTCAACATTGTGAGACCCTGTCTCTACTAAAAATACAAAAATTAGCCAGGCATGGTGGCACACATCTGTGGTGCCAGCTACTTGGGAGGCTGAGATACAAGATGGTGCCACTGCACTCCAGCCTGGGCGACAGAGTGAGACTCTGTCTCAAGAAAAAAAAAAAGGATTCGTGGTAAGCATTAGAAATATAATTACTATTAGAAGATTAAGTAGGAGTTAAAAGGGAAAAAGTCTGGTTCGTAATGTCTGTTTGCTCAATTTAGATATTGTATAATTATAAAAATAAGGGGAAATGGGAAGAGCATATACCAAAAATGTTCACTCTTGTCAGTAGATATATTGAGATTGGTAATATTATTATTATTCTAAAACTTGTGTGTGTGATGTGTGATTTGAAAAGAATGAGTAATTATCATTTCAATTCTATAATCTTCTGTGTCCCTTAGAACCAGGATTCTGAGTGTGAAGAAAGGACATGCAGATATAACAAAGAAGAAATTTCTGGAAATATTTTCTAGTCCTATTTGAATGAGTGTGTGAGGCCTAGAAAAAGTAGCCCAGTAGCAATGAATATCCCAAGTCCCCAGAAGGTGGTCTTATGTGGTCTTAAAATACCATTCACCTAGTTACTAAAGGAAACAAGGGTTTCTTGGAGCTGATTGCAAGACTGGAATATGAAATACATAAGATGTGCCTGGAAAAGTTATCATACCAGATAGCAGGGAAGCTATTTATTAAAGACTGCTAGAGTTGTGTCAAAGGACTTGAGAGACAACTTGAAGAGGCTCCCATTGGCCAGATTAAGCTTTAAAAAGCTCAAATTCATCAATAATTTATCAATTAATAATTCATCAATAGTTTAAATCCATGAGTTCATGATAACACTGTTTTGAACAAATGTGTTTTCCTTAGAGGAATGATATAGAAGAAATTATTGGCCGGGCGTGGTGGCTCACGCTTGTAATCCCAGCACTTTGGGAGGCCGAGGCGGGCGGATCATGAGGTCAGGAGATCGAGACCACGGTGAAACCCCGTCTCTACTAAAAATACAAAAAATTAGCCGGGCGTGGTGGCGGGCGCCTGTAGTCCCAGCTACTCGGAGAGGCTGAGGCAGGAGAATGGCGTGAACCCGGGAGGCGGAGCTTGCAGTGAGCCGAGATTGCGCCACTGCACTCCAGCCTGGGCGACAGAGCAAGACTCCATCTCAAAAAAAAAAAAAAAAAAAAGAAGAAGAAATTATTATCTTGAAAACTAGTTCAGAAAGAGAAAGAATCAATAATTTCTCCTGCATTTTCAATATGAACTATACCGCTGAGAAACCACAGAGTAAATGGAGAAATTGATAGGCTAATCCTTGTATTTACTTAATAATGTATTCTCAAAATAGGTAAAGCTAATAAACAAAGTTATAAGTAACAGAACTAAAAGGAGCAATACACAAATTTATAATCATAAGAGATTTAACACACCCCATTCAATAATTAATTCCTTAAGGAAACAAAAATTAATGAGTAGTAATCAGTAGTCCTGAAGAAAAAATAAATAAGCTTAATCTCCTGGTTGTTTCTAAAGCATTGCAACCAACAAGTGGTATATTAATTATGTATTGCCATGTAACAAATTATCCCCAAATTTAGCAGCTTAAAATAACAAACATTTCTTATCTCACCATTTCTATGGGTCAAGAATCCAGAAGCAATTTAACTTGTTGGGTAATTTCATCTGAAGGCTCAACTGGGGAGGATCTGCTCACTCACAGGGTTGTTAGAACTTTGGTAGGCCAGAGACTTTGCTTTCTCACCATCTGGGCCTCTCATAGCCTAGCAGCTTGCTTCCCCCAGACCAAGCAGTCTAAAAAAAGGTGGGGAGTGGGTGAGAACAAGTGAGAGCATCCAAGATTGAAGCCATTTTCTTGGTAATAGCTTTAGTGATATATAATTCACATACCATTCCAGTCACCCATTTAAATGTACCATTTAATGGTTTTTAGTATATTCACTATTCATAGAGTTGTGCAATAATTACCACAATCAATGTCAGAACATTTTCATTACCTCAGTATATTACCCCACATACCCTTTCATTGCCATCCCGTTAGCCCATCCCTCTTCTCCATTCCTAGATAACAACCAATCTACTTTCTGTCTCTGTAGATTTTCCTATTCTGGACATTTTCATATAAATGGAATCATATAATGCATGGTCACTTGTGACTGGCTTCTTTCCCTTAGTATAATGATTTTAAGTTTCATATATGTTGTAGTACGTATCAACACTTCATTTCTTTTTAAGGCTACACAATATTCCACATTTTGCTTATCCATTCATCAGCTGATGGACTTTCAGTTGTTTCCACTTTTTAGCTATTATGAATACTGCTGCTATGAACATTCAGGTACAAGTTTTTATGCGAACATATGTTATTGTTTCTCTATCTGGGTATATGGCTATAATAGAATTTCTGTGTTGAATTGTAACTCTAATCATTTGAAGAAATGGCAGACTGTTTTTCAAAGCAGCTGTATCATCTTACATTTCCATCAACAATGTATTAGTGTTTCAATTTCTCCACATCCTAACCAACACTTACTATCTGACTTTTTTATTATAGCTACCCTAGTGGGTGTGAAGTGGCATTTCATTGTGGTTTTTATTTGCATTTTTATGATGACTAATAATGTTGAACAGGTTTTCACAAGCCTATGGCCATTTGTGTAGTCTTCTTTGGAAAAATAGACATTTTTCAGATCCTTTACCATGTTTTAATTGGATTATTATTTTTCTTGTTATTATTGAATTATAAGAGTTTTTTTTCAGAGCTAGTCAATAAAGAGGAAGAAGTTCTCTATGTAATCTAAATGGAAGTTCCTTATCAGATATATCATTTGCAAATACTTTCTCCCATTTTTTGAGTTGTCTTCTCACTTTATTAATAATGTCTTTTGAAATGCAAAAGCTTTTAAATTTTGGTGAAGTTTAATTATTTTTTCTTTTGTTGTTTGTGTTTTTGATGTCAGATATAAAAATACTTTGCCTACTCCAAGGACACAAAGATTTACTCCTATGTTTTCTTTTAAGTAGCTCTTACATTTAAGTCTTTCATCCATTTTGAGTTAGTTTTTGTATTTGGTATGAGATAAGGGTCCAACTTCATTTTTTTGCATTTGGATATTCAGTTGTCACAACATTTATTGAAATGACTATTCTTTCCCCTGTTGTATGGTCTTAGCATCCTTGTCCAAAATTAATTGACCACAAATACATGGGTTTATTTCTGGATTCCCAATTACTTCAATAATAAATATGTCTATCCTTATACTATTACCACCTCATCTTGAGTAGCTTTTTAGTATATTTTGAAATTGGAAATTGTGCATCTTCCAAATTTGTTCCACCTTTAAAATTGTTTTGGCAATTCTGGATCCCTTGAGTTTTCATATGGATTTTAGTATCAGCTTGTCAATTTCTACAAAGAATACAAGTAAAGAGCCAGAATTGGTGGTGGACTACTGTAATCCTAGCTACTCGGGGGGGTGAGGTGAGAGGGTCACTTGAGGCCAGGAGTTCAAGACTAGCCTGGGCAACACAGCAAGATCTCCATCTCTACAAAAAAAAAAAAATGCAACTGGGTTTCTGACAGGGATTGCATTGAATCTATAATTCAACTTGAGAGGTATTTCCATCTTAACTATATTAAGTTTTTTGACCTGTTAACATGAGATAGAGAAATTATAAGAAAATAAAGAAGTTTAATTCTTTTCTACAATATTTTGCAGCTTTCCTAGTACAAGTGTTGCACTCCTTTGTTAAGTTTGTTCCTAGGTATTTATTTTTATGCTATTGCAAATTTTTTCTTAAATCCATTTTGAGATTGTTCGTTGCTAGTGTATAGAAATACAATTGAGTTTTTTTTTTTTTTTTTCTGAGATGGAGTCTCGCTCTGTCGCCCAGGCTGGAGTGCAGTGGCGTAATCTCGGCTCACTGCAAGCTCCGCCCCCCCGGGTTCACGCCATTCTCCTGCCTCAGCCTCTCCGAGTAGCTGGGACTACAGGCGCCCGCCACCACGCCCGGCTAATTTTTTGTATTTTTAGTAGAGACGGGGTTTCACCGTGGTCTCGATCTCCTGACCTCGTGATCCGCCCGCCTCGGCCTCCCAAAGTGCTGGGATTACAAGCGTGAGCCACCACGCCCGGCCACAATTGAGTTTTATATGCTGAGCTTCTATACTGCAACCTTGCTGAACTCATTTATAAATTAGTTCTGATAGGTTTTTTAGTGACTTTTATTCTATTTTCTTGCCTAATTGTCCGTGATAGAACCTTGAGTACAATACTTAATAGAAGCAGTAAGAGTGGGCATCCTTGTCTTGTTCCTAATCTCAGAGGAAACCATCTGTTCTTTCGCCATTAAGTACAATGTTAACAGTGAGATGTTTGTAGATGCCCTTTATCAGGTTAAGAAAATTTCCGTCTTTTCGGAGTTTGTTGAGTATTTTATCATAAAATGTTGTAGGTTCATCTATGCCACAAGGCAGCACTGTCCTTCACACAGTTCTTTGTGCTGTTGCTGTGGAGCCAAAGGAAGTTGAGGAGGCTGGGGTGCCACCACAGAGGCCTGGAGAGGCATCTTTTCAAACTGGAAGGAAAAGCCCACAGCAGCCTGGCATGCTTCAGAAGTGATACAGGTGTCAAATATGGCTTGACGGGAATGGAGCCCACCAAGGTGGCCCTGGATATGGAGCACTTCAGGGAGCGGGCAGTGGTGCTGGCAGACACTGTGGTCTCCAGTGGCAGATGCTACTGGGAGGTGGCAGTTCTGGTGCACGGGAGCCGGGTCTTTGTGGTCCACATGCTACAGATTTCCAGGGTCCAGTGGTGTCTGCCTTTGCACTTTAGGATGGAGAGCTGCTGACCCATTCAGGGCTCAAGGCACCCAAGGACCTCTAGTATGTCAATGACTGGAGTCCCTAATTATGCTCTTGGCCAGCCACCTTTTGAAAGGGTCAGAAGCCTTTTTACTTTGCCCCAAGCAACCTCTAACTCCCGCAATTCAATGCCGGGCCCCCTGTGCAGTATCCTAGTCATCTTCCTCTTTCTCACCCTGTGAAATTAGGGATACAGCCAGGCCTTCCTCCCCTCGTTTCCCAACTACTGAAAATTTCCTAGGCTATAATGAGTGTATCTTCCCTGACGTGCTTCCTTCGGTGCCTCTGCCCAGGCCTTTCTCAGAGCGTATTCAGTCCTGGGGTCTTATCCTCCAGCTTTGTTTGAATTTATTCATTATTTTGATATCTCTTCCTCCTTTTGTCCACATGTAACTTGCTTGTTCTTGGAGCTCTACCAAATCTCTCCAGAGTAAATTCTGTCTACCTCTGGGTCAAGTAGTGGTGCACTCAATGACTTGGCCCTTTCTCTATAGTACAGAGTCAGGGCTCTGGCTTCCTCCAAGAGCACTCTATTGACTCTAGGTCAGAATGAAAACAGAGCCCCGCTTCCGCAGTACCTCAGTGCCACAGACCCTCAGCCCCACACAGCTGCAGCTATCCTCATCCCGAGTCCACCTACCTTACTCTATACCTCTGACAGACACCTAGGGGATCTGTCATGATCAATATCCCAGTTATAATCATGACCAAAGGGGAAGGGATACTTGGGGGATATGTAGGGGATTCATGCTAGAAGCTGTTGATTCTTGAGAAGTTCCATCTTCATTTCTTCCACAGTTGGAACTTCCAGAGGAAGGAGGGAGGCCTGAGGTTTTGCACAATCCATTTTGGAGCCTGTTCAGACTCAAACCTTCACTTCCCTTGGCAGCCAAATACCTAAAGCAGTATTTTGGGTTGAGAAAAACCTAGTGCAATAAGTGAACATGTATGTGAAGTATGTGTTGTTGAGGCTCACTCTGGCCCTGTGGTTCCACCTTATTCTACCTTCTGTGATGAGACTGGATACCCCTAGGGGAGAAGGAGAAGGACTGGATTTAGCAAAAATGATTTGTGTCATTAAATTTTATTTGAGCATATGCACACACATAAAGCTGTCATATACTGTAATATTGTAACATGCTTTTCAGTATTCTATTGAAATGCTCGTATGGGTTTTTTGTTTTTTATTCTATTGATAGGGGACAACACTTGCTGATATTCATGTTTAAACAATCACGCATTTCTGGCATAAACTCCACTTGGTCATGGTGTATAATTCTTTTTATATGTTTCTGTATTTAGTTTGCTAGTATTTTACTAAGTACTTTTGCATTTGTATTCATAAGAGATATTGGTTTATAGTTTTCTTTTCTTACGATATTTTTGGTTTGGGTATCAAGAAATATTGGTCCCATAAAATGAGTTGGGCAGTACTTTCTTCCCCTCTATTTTTTGGAAGAATGTGTGAATAATTGATATTAATTCTTCTTTAAGTGTTTATTAGAATCCACCAGTAAAGCCATCTGGGCCTGGGCTTTTTTTCATGGGAGTTCTTGATTGCTAATTCAATTTTATTATAAGTCTATTCACTATTTCTTCTTGATTCAGTTTCAGTAGTTTCTGTCTTTTAGGAATATATTCATTTCAACTAAGCTGTCTACTTTATGGGCACACAATTGTTTATAGCATTTCTTTATAAATCTTCCAATTTCTATAAAGTTGGTAGTAATGTCCCCTGTTTCCTCTCTGATTTTATTATTTGAGGCTTCTCTCTTTTCTTCCTAGTTAATTTAGCTAACAGTTTGTCAGTTTTGTTGATAGTTTCAAAGATCCAATTTTTGGTCTCATTGTTTGTCTCTATTTTCCATTCTCTATTTTATCTCCTCTGTAGGCTGGAGAGAGATCTGCTGAGCTGAGGTGGCAGATGTAGGGGGGTGGGAGGGGTCATGCTTCAAATGCTACAGACTCTCACTGTTCTCAGCAAGTTTTAGTGATTTTTATTGGATAAATGTTTCTTCAGTTGTAGTATATCCTTAGGATCATTTTTAGAGACTTTAGTTAGAGTTTTTATTATAATTTCCATTCATTTCACTGGGAAGTTGGTCTACAGAGCTCCTCACGTTGTCTTGCTGGAAGCAGAAGTCCTTCAGTCTATTCATGAGCTAATACTGAAATGATGTGCTGTTTTGCATATTGCCATACTTATACTCATAGAAGTAAGTCACTAAGTCCAGCTCACACTTAAGGGGAAGGGGTTACACAAAGGTATGAATACAGAAGTTGGGGATTATTGGAACATACTTTAGAGGCTGGGGAATATAGATTAATTGTAGTATCATGAAATATCTCTGAAAATTTTCCACTAGCTAGACCATAAATTTAAGATTCAATGTATTTCAAAAGACTGGGTCTTATACAAATCATATTCTCAAACCAGAGGTAGTTAAGTTAGAGATAATAACAAAAAGATTGCAAGGAAAACTTTGTTTGAAAATTACAAAACATATTTATAAATAATATGTTGGTCAAAGACAATTATAATAGGAATAGGAAATTACCTATACCTGAACATTAATGAAAATATAAAGATTGCAACCTATATATGTATCCAAAGAAAGTCCTGGATGGAAATGCATAGACATCAGTAATTATGATAGGAAAGAGAAGATTAAATAAAAATTAGTAAGATAATTATCTAACTTACCAAGTTAGAAAATAATTTATAGAATGAACATAAAAACAGCAAAAGGAAGAAAATTATAAGGATAAGAGCAGAAATTCAAGAAATAGAAAACCTAAAATTGAAAGGATAAAAAATATCAGGAGTTGGTTATTCAGAAAGTCTAATAAAAAGTGGAATGTAACTGCCAGATCCTGCAAAGACTTAAAAATTACTCAGAGAATATTTTGAGCAACCTCATGTCAATAAACTTGAAAACTTAGATGAGACAGCCAAACGATTAGGAAAATATAACCTGCCAAACAGTACTTCAAGATGAAATGGAAATCTTAAGTGTACCTATAACCCTTAAGGAAAATAAACTAGCTAAAAATTTTCCCATAAAGCAAACATTAGGCACACATGGTTTTACAGGTGAGTTTGACTAATCATTTAAGAAATATAAAAGAAAAGAAGATTCCACAACTCATTTCTTGAGGTTAACACAACTTTTATAACAAAACTGACAAGTACATTCTGAAAAAGGAAAATTATAGGCCATTATCACTGATTAGCACAGATGCAAAAATCCTGAATAAAGTGATGGCAAACTGCATCCAGCAATACACAGAAGAAGAAGGAGAAGGAGAAAGAAGAAGAAGAAGGAGAAGGAGAAGGAGAAGGGGAGGAAGAGGAAGAGGAAGAGGAAGAAGAAGAAGAAGAATCAATCAAGACTAACTTAAAGTTTCTAGGAAAGCAAATTTAAAGGATTTATGGTTGTCTCAATATATGCAGAAGAAGTATTTAATTATAATAAAATATCAAAGAAAATCAGAAAACTATGGACAGAATGGTATCTTCTTTTTTTTTGAGATGAATTCTTGCTCTATCAAACAGGCTGAAGTGCAGTGGTGCTATCTCGGCTCACTGTAACCTCCACCTCCCGGGTTCAAGTGATTCTCCTGCCTCAGCCTCCTGAGTGCTGGGATTACAGGCATGTGCCACCACACCCGGCTAATTTTTTGTATTTTTAGTAGAGACGGGGTTTCTCCATGTTGATCAGGCTGGTCTTGAACTCCTGACCTTGTAACCCACCTGCCTCGGCCTCCCAAAGTGCTGGGATTACAGGCGTTAGCCACCACGCCCGGCCAAGAATGATATCTTCTTAATAATCTGCTAGTTATGTTTCTGTTTCCTCCAAACAAGTTCAGAGCTCTTTAAAGGCAAAGACCATAACTCATGCATCTTTACATCCTTTGAGCTTAACAAAGACTAGCACACAGTAGGTACTGATTGAATGATTGTTGACTGATTATTATTATTATTCTGCCATTACTTTTAATAGCAAAACTGCAATTACTTTTGCACCAACCTAATGAATGAATGAATGAAAAAGTGAAGGCTTGATCTTCTTGATAAAATAGTAGATGGGTCATCTGCCTAGAGTAAGAGATCTAGTAAGTCAGCATGTTGGAAAGAAGAGAATATTTAGGAATGCGGCTGCAAGTCATCAAGGGATAGACGAATCAAATTTTGCAAACACTAAAGTAAAATACAGGAGTAAACCTCTTTACTGTAGTTGAAATATTGACTTACCCATGCATTTCGTTGTTTGTGCAAGGTGTAGGTGCTGTATAGGGCTGCAATTAATTAGCTAATTCCCAAAGAGGATTTAATAACTGTTGTAATGGATTATCAGCCCTTTACACCTTAGTGTAAATAAAAGCTCTGAAGGTAGGGGAAGAGTGCCATCTACTGAGAAAATGGAGCATAACAGAGCAGTGAAAGCTGAAATTTCCCATTTTTAAATTGTTTCTAGGAGTTGCCCTATCTAATTTCTTGCTCTGTCCACTACATATTTTATTAAGTATTTTCTTCCAGATTATTTTAAAGCATTAATGTTTAAGAAAACTATGTCTCTTCAATAAATATTTCATGCACTTTGCAAATACATCACACTTTGTTCATATCTTTCCTAAAATTTGTAAGGTGCTTTGTCTAAATATCTGTAATTAAAAATTTAAAAATAAAAACTAGTGAATACTACATCTCCAAAGTCCAGACTATTATTTATTAACAAACAAAACTACCACTTGTTTTGTTAATAAATTCAGGAAAAGTTTTGTTAATGCGAGGAAAACATTTTCACACAAAGTGAGGACAAGGTATGTTCACATTATTTAATGCAAAATGCAAACAAGGTGCAATTATTAACAAATGCCGAGGTGGAGGCTTTGGCAAAAAGGCATGATTGGCACTGCCGTAGACACAGGAAAGCAGATGAAATCACCAGATCAGACAAATGAGTTATCAGTCTGAACAGACAAATAAACAATGCCACTTAAAACACACTTTAGTTCCTAAAGGCACAGCATGGACAATACTCTCTTTAAGTTGCATGAGATATTTTGTCAAGATCCTTCCTTGTACACAGAGACTCAGTTATTATTCACCTAGGGGCTGAGCCAAACACACAGACTTTGGCTCCATGGCATTCAAGCTGATCTCCCCTGAAAGCCCAAACATAGCAGAAATTATATTTATTGAGCACTTTCTATATGCCAGTCACTCAGCTTTTCACCTTATATATGGTGTATCATTTACTCAAGTAACTCTATGAGGCGGGTTTTACACTGAATTTAATGATGAAGTAAGAGACTCAAAGAAACTGAAGAAACTTACCCAAGTTCTTACATTTAGTAAATGGTTGAAATTCTAAGGCTAACCTCTTTGATTCTTAAACCTCTAATATTGTTTTGCACTTGTCCAGGCTGCTTAATAAGGAAAAAGTAGACAATCTAGCCAAGAAAAGTAGAGTAGGCAACATCAAAGTAGACACTCTAATTCTTACATTGGGGAGATAGAGTTGAGTGAATCCCCATTAATTGGAACTCTTTGCAATATACACAAGGTAGTGTTTCTCAAAGAGTTTCCATTGAAATGCTAATTCCTCACAGTGCCCCATGAAAAAGGAATTCTGCATGTTCAGTTGGGTTTGAGAAATGCTGCATCTGGTATCCTCTCTTAAAGAGCCAAAATGGGGCTACTCTGGGCACACTGCCTGTGGGGTAGCTCTGCTCCGTGAGGAGCAGAAAAAAAAAAAAAAAAAGCAGCCAAAATGTACATTCATGTGTTAAGAAGTCCAAGAGGTAAAGAACTCTGTCTAAATGTGTTTATCCAAAGTTTCATGCAGAATTTTCCTGTAGCACATCTAACATCCCAGTGATCACCGGGTAGAAAATGCTGCCCTGGCCAGAAAGGAGTCATTGATGGGTTGAAGGTAGGGGAGTGCTAAGGTTAGATTTTTGTAATTTTTTAAGACACAGGGTCTTGCTCTGTCACCCAAGCTGGAGTGCAGTGGCACAACCATAGCTCACTGCAGCCTCAAATTCCCAGGCTCAAGCAATCCTCTCACCTCAGCCACCCAAGTAGCTGCCACCACAGGTACACACTATCATGCCCAGCCTAGCTTTTCATGTTTGACATAGGATTCTGGCAGCTTGGGTTTGAGGATAGAAAAGATTGAATGTGAAGGGAAGCCAGAACCTGAAATAGGGATATTTAGGGGAATAGAGATGGAGAGAGAGGGACAAATGAAGAAATGATTAAGAGATGGAATCGATAGCACTTGGAGATGGATCAGACATAAGAGAGAAATAAATAAACTCACAAATTGCTAGATTGGGCAACTGAATAAATGTTGTAACATATGAGATAGAGAAATTGGTTTAACTTTTTTTTTTTTCTTAGATGGAGTCTTGTTCTGTTGCCCAGGCTGGAGTGCAGTGGCGTAATCTCAGCTCACTGCAACCTCCTTGTCCCAGGTTCAAACGATTCTCCTGTCTCAGCCTCCCAAGTAGCTGGGATTACAGGTGTGCACCACCATGCATGGCCAATTTTTGTATTATTGGTAGAGACGGGGTTTCACCGTGTTGGACATGCTGGTCTTGAACTTTTGACCTCGTGATCTGCCCACCTTGGCCTCCCAAAGTGCTGGGATTACAGGCATAAGCCACTGCCCCTGGCCTAATTTGACATTTTAAACGCATTGTTTTCCAAATGTGTTTACCCTTTTTTCCCCCCGATGAGATATCCCATGGAACTAGTGTTCTATAGAACACACTTCTGAAAACACTGCTGTGGGAGGATCATGCATCAGAAAGCCAACTGCACCATATCATCCAACTCCTATTGGGAAAATCCTAAGAAAAACTGTGTGGTGACAAAGGAATTTTGCTGTGAAAGGAACAATGTAAACATGATTTAAAGGGATATACACAGCTATCCCTTAGTATTCATAAGGGATTGGTTCCAGAACTGCCCAAAGATACCAAAATATGCACATACTCAAGTCCCAAGGTGGGACTTAAGTACATAAAGTATCTATATGCAGGTTTCAGATCCCAGAAATACTGTATTTTCCATCCACAATGTTTGATTGTGGATGTGGAACTCACTGATAAGGAGGGCCAACTTTATTTATTGAAAAAAAATCCATGCATAAGTTAGGTCCTTGTGGTTAAAATCCATGTTATTCAAGAGTCAACTGTACATCTAACTTAAAACAAAAACCTAACTTTTTTTTTTGAGACAGAGTCTCACTCTGTTACCCAGACTGAAATGCAGTGCTGTGATCATAGTTCACTGCTGCCTCGAATCCTTTGTCAGCCTCTCAAGTAGCTGGGACTACAGGTGGGCACCACCACACCCAGCTAATGCTTTATTTTTATTTTTTAGAGATGAGGACTCACTATGTTGCCCAGGCTGGTTTCAAACTTCTAGTCTCAAGTGATCTTCCTACCTCAGCTTCCCAAAGTGCTGGGATTACAGGTGTGAGCCACCACGCCCAACCCTAACTTTTTTGTTGTTGATGGTGGTGCCACTATAAGATCTGCAGCAAAGGGTTGGCAAATAGTTCTCACACCAAATCCAGGCTGCGGGCTGTTTTTGTAACCTTTTATTGGAACACAGCCATCCTTCTTTCTGTAGATATTGTCTGTGGTTGCTTTCATGCAACAATGACAGCATTGAGTGGTTGGGGCAGAGACTGAATGGTGAGCAGAGCCCAAAATATTTACTATCTAGACTTTTATAGAAAAGGTTTGCCAAACCCTGATCTAGTGAACTGTTAAGCACATAGTGGATTCTTGGAAAGAAATGAGCTGGCTGGATGCAGTGGCTCACAACTATAATCCCAGCACTTTGGGAGGCTGAGGCCAGCAGATGACCTGAGGTCAGGAGTTTGAGACCAACCTGGCCAACATGGTGAAACCCCTTCTATACTAAAAATACATATTAGCCAGGTGTGGTGGCACATGCCTATAGTCCCAGCTACTTGGGAGGCTGAGGCAGGAGAATCGCTTGAACCTGGGAGGCAGAGGTTGCAGTGAGGTGGGATTGTGCCACTGCACTACAGCCTGGGTGACAGAGTGAGACTCCAAAACAAAACAAAACAAAACAAAACCTAATTGATACATTAAAATTCATAAATGTGAACACCAAAAAATTTGCAACTCAAGTTTCCTCAGGCTATACCAGCTGATGAGTACAAAGGAATCCCAACAAAAACAAAAACCCAACGTGTAAATCTCTGGTTCAGCCTCCCACTCCACTTGCAGAAATTAGGAACTCCATCCCTCCTAAACCTACTAAAGTTTCTAATTATGGCGCTTCTGGTGGCTACCACTTGGCCTCCTTCAGTTCTCCCCTCTGCAACTCCCAATGTTTCCTCCTGAATCTCTGGCTCCCACTCCCCAAAATGGGCTAGTCCAGCTAGTACCAACACCACTCCTGTGCTCATCAGCAAACACTTAGGTTTCTCAGAGCTTTCATGAGTTAGAAATGCATTCAGTGGCAAATAACAGAAATTCATACTAAAGAGGCCTAAACAAAATAGGTGTTTGTTTATCCATTCAAAAAGAAGTCTAGTCATAGGTGTCCAGGGCTGATTCTGAGAAGGAAGGAAAAAGAAGGAAGGGCAAAGTGCTAAAGGAAGCATTCCAGCCAAAGTTGCCTTTTTTCAAAAACTTCACTGGTAGCCCAATCTAGTGGCTTCCACTTCTATCTTGTTGTCCAGAACTAGCTCACCTGGCAACCTCTGCCTGTAAGAGCATCTGGAAAAGTTAGTGTGTGAGCTTTCCAGACCCCCAGTAGAGGACGGGAAAGGACATTGGCAATGGCTTTTGGAGCAGCCAAACTCCAGTATGTGACTCAGAGCTTTGGCTGTGTTCTCCATCGTGCCCTCACCGCTGTTTGGCCAAGTGAAGACAGTGCCCCCAACTCTTGTTGGTGCCCTACTTGGATATGGACCCCACCCAACCCTGCTGGCTGTGTTCAGTGGCTCAGTGAGGTGTGGAAGCTGTGGCCTCATGTGTGTCACAGCCTCAATTCATCCCAGAGCTAGACATGGGACATAGCAAGCCATGACATACTTGGAGCAATGCCACCTTACCAAACCAACTTTGCCATGATGTGTCTCCCATCTTATTCTGAAGCTGGTCATTGAAAGAAACTTTGTAGGTATGCCAGGCATCTTAAAGAAAATTCCTATGCCCTCTTTAGCATTTCATGTTCACTCATCTTTGGGAGGTCTTCTATATATCTCCAGACATGGCTGCGTCTGTAGAGTGCATGCAGCTTGGGATCTGACTCTGGAATCTTCACAGATCTAAAAGGGGGAATGAAAGAAAGTGGAAGGAAATGGAGTTTCAGGAATGCCAGTGCTCAGGGCTTAGGTGGGGCCACAGAAGGGAGTATTGAACACCTACCACTTGCCATAAGCTTAAAGTCTACATTTTAATTATAAATGTGTTGTCTATTTACAAAACAGATCAGAAAAAAAGTCTTGGAAATACAGTGACTAGTATAACACTATATTCATAAGTTTCATAAGAATTTGTATTTGATTGGTTAGATATTGGTTTGCTGGTTGGCTATTACTTTTAGTTACATTATATGCTAAGAAATAAAATATGTAATTTTTATTGTGTATTCTAGAAATAGCCTCACTTTAAAATCAATCATAGAGAGTTCTAAATTTTTCAAATCAGAGAAGTTGTACCCAACTCAAATGCATCATGAAAACCATACTTACCCCTCTACTGAATATGTTAAATTGGTCATGTGTGAACATTAACTAGGAATATGGCTAACATTATTGCACAGTAATAATTAATTTGGGTGCAGAACATCCAAATCTCATTCATGTGCATTCTCATTTGACTTTTACAATTACTAAGTCACTCCAATTTTTCTAGATTTGTCAGCCACTCAGAAAAGCGACTGCCTTTATAGGCAGATTTTAAGGGGCACTGGTTGAGGGCCCCAGATATCCCAAAATATTTTTGCAACCTGCTCACTAAAGCTTGACATAAGAGATAAACTTTGATTCCACAATTAGAAGTGAGACCCAACAAAATTTCCACGGGATCGACCATATATTCTTCAGTGTCACACGGAGGTCCAAAGGCAATGTAGTGATTAGGAATTCAAGCTCTAGACAGACCAGCCAGTGATCAACATTGGCTCAATTATTGTTAACTATGTAAAATGAAAAAATAATTTTCTCTTCCCCCGTGTGTTTGTTTCCAGGATTGAAGAAAATAATATTTAGAAAGCACTCGGTGAGTCTGGCAGCTAGGAGGATTCAATAAATTTAGTCATTTTCTTGTTTTTCTTTTTGTTTTTTATTTTTGTTGTTGTTGTTGCTGTTTGATGGGGAAAGGAAAGACGATAAAAAAGGCACCAAGTTATCTGAAGGGAAGGGGTTACATATTCCACAGAGGAGCAGAGAAAAGGACACCAAAACAAGAGGGAACCCTCTGTGGCACATAATGAACAAACAACCCAGTTTTTCTCTTTGGTCCACAGGGGCCAGCCAAGAGTCCATGGGCTGGAGACTAGGACTTACTGGGGGAGGCAATGCAGCAGTATACCACCAGATGGCAGCATGGAGCCACTGCTGTTTTCACCCTTCGGCAGCATTGCGGCTTCATCATGCTGAACTCCACAAGGTTCCAAAGAATTGGTTCACAGCAATGGAAATAGCAAATGTCCCAGCCAAACACCCCCCCTTGCACCATCTAATCCCTGAACATTGGTGTTCCTGAAATGCTATTTCTATCCACTTTCCCTCACTCAATCTTGTTGTTCTTGGGAATGTAAAATGACTAGCAAATCTGATTTACTGCAAATTCTCTTAAAAGAGAAACATTTCACACCCAAAGGAAAGAATTGCAAGGCCCACTCTGCAGCAAGTATTTGGCCTGTTTCTTTCAAACCCACAGTGGCTCAGCTACGGCTAAAATGTTATTAAAACAAAACAGCTCACATGCTTATAGGCAAATCACATTTTGACATGATTAGTTCAAAAGCAAAAATGCCAGAGAGATCCAATGGCTTTTTCGCAGAAAAGTCAAGCATTAGTCTATCAACATCTTTGAAGAAAATTTTCAGATACTGAGTAGCTTATAAATGGATTCATACAAATAAAGTATATTTCTTCCAAAAACTCAAAAGATTTTATAAAATTTCAGCATGGATCTAAAGAAATGGGTCATTTTCCTTTATAGCTACCAATAGGAATGACTATGAAGTGATCCATCATAGATTAAAGTATACATTATTGTCTACAACAGTCATCCTACAGTGGTACAGAACACTAGCATTTATTCCTCCTATCTAGCTGCAATTTTATAACCTTTAACGAATCTCTCCCTATTCCTCCCTACCCTCTACCCTTCCCAGCCTCTAGTATCCTCTGTTCTACTTTTGAATGTATTCTTTTTTAATTTTTAATTTAATGTTTTAAATTGATAAATGATAATTGTACATATTCTGGGGTACCTAATGATGTTTTGAGACAAATAATGGTGTTCAGATCAGGGGATTTTACATATCCATCACCTCAAAGATTCATCATTTCTTTGTGCTAAAAACACTCAATATCCTCTTTCTAGCTCTTGCAACTATCTAATTAATACATTATTGTCTACAACAGTCATCCTACAGTGGTACAGAACACTAGCATTTATTCCTCCTATCTAGCCGTAATTTTATAACCTTTAACAAATCTCTCCCTATCCCTCCCTTCCCTCTACTCTTCCCAGCCTCTAGTATCCTCTGTTCTACTTTTTACTTCTGTGACATCAACCATTTTCTAGTTTACACATATAAATGAGAAGATGTGGTGGTCAACTTTCCATTCTTGGCTTATTTCACTTAACATAATGTTATCCAGGCTCAACTTTGTTGCTGCAAAAGACAGGATTTCATTCTTTGTATGGCTGAATAGTATTCCATGGCATATATATCCATATTTTCTTTATCCATTTACCTGTTGTTGGACACCTAGGTTGATTCCCTATCTTGGCTGTTGTGAATAGTGCTGCAATAAACAGAGGTGCAGATGTTTCTTCAATATACTGATTTCTTTTCCTTTGGATAAGTTTCCAATAGTGAGATGGCTGGATCATATGGTAGTCCCATTTGTAGTTTTTTGAGGGACCTTCATATTGTTCTTCATAGTGGCTGTACTAGTTTGTATTCCCACCAACAGTGGATAAGAGTTCCCTTTTCTTTGCACCCTTGCCAAAGTTTGTTATTTTTGGTCTTTTTGATAAAGAGAAGGTCGAAAGTGTACATAATATCCCCAAATGCTACAACTTACATTTGGCTCATAGATTTAGTCAACAAATGAGAAAAATATCCAAATAACTCCCTAGAAAATAAGCATATCCAGAATCTGAAAACAAATTATCCCTGCTTATGCCAGGATTGATTTATACTTAACCTGCTTTTGTATTGTAATAACCTAGCCTGACATAGCAATTATGTGCACACCCCTTTTCCCTGGAGATCTGTGTAACTTACTGTGGGGTAAATGTGAGCCCATATTAATTTAAATAGATAATTTTAAAACACTGCTTAACAGTGACACTACTTTGAGCCAAAGAAAACAAAAGAAACTACCATTTAAAATATGTAGTCTTACCTTAAAATTATTACCACCGGTAATTAACTTTATCAGTGATATTAACATACCATATCATGTGCCTGTAGATACAGTGCACTGGGAAGGACACAACAGCATTTAGATTGTACTATGGCCAAAAAACTCCAGGTTAAATAACTCCAGGTTATTTAAACCTAGATCCAATGATGAGGAAATCACAGATAAACTCAAATTAATGGAAATTCTACAAATAAATGACCTGTACTCTGCAAAATTGCCAAACATGAAAGGCAAAAAAAAGAAAAAATGAGAACGTGATCCAGAATAAAGGAAATGAAAAAGACGTGAAAACTAAATGCAATATGTGATCCTGGACTGGCTCATTGACCAGAAAAATAAATTGCTATACAGGACATTACTGAGACAGTTGGCAAAATTCTCATAAAGACTATTAGACAATACTAATGTATCAATATAAAACTTCCTGATTTTGATCATTGTACATAGTTACATAAGCCAAGTGTCCTTGTTCCTAGGAAATATACACTTCAAGTATTTAGGAGTAAAGTGCAATGTACTCTCAAGTGGTCCAGAAAAAATATATAATTATATGTGTAGGAGGAGAGGAAAAAAAGAAAAAGAATGTGCAAATGTAGCAAAATGTTAACAACTGGTGGATCACAGCAGAGTGTATTTGAAAGTCCTTTGCACTATTCTTGCAACACTTCTATAAATTTAAAATTGTTTCAAAACAAAAAATAATCCATTTAAAAAATCGTAGCAACATCATTCCAGGCCAAAATCCTGTTATTACTTTATTAACAAAGCACCACTGTGCACAAAAAACAAGAAAATTTTTAAAAGAAAATGAAATCACCCATAATCCTCCTCCCTGTTATCCAGGTATCACCTGTCTACAGGTTTCCTCCCCTGTCTCTAAGTCACGTGTCTCTTGCACCCTCTGCTCTAAGCCTCTATCGTCTCTTGACTGGAGACTGGGTTCTCCACTTTTTCTGGTCCCCTTTCCATCTGATCTCAGCAGATGTGTGCCCCTCATGCTTGGCACTTGGTAGGGGCTCAACAAACATTTGTTGAATTAATGAGTGAATGAATCATAGTAAAAACATTCTGTCATTTGCTTTTTTAGGTAAAGCAAATTGAAATGATGTTGTACACATTCACATTTTTTTAAAAAACAGAAGTAGAGATTTGGGCAAAATGCATTCTAAAGTGCCTGCCTGAATATTTTAGCATTTGCAAAACATCCAAATGTTTAATCTCAGTTAAATTCCTTCTACTGTAGCTCATCCCTAGAGTAACAAGTGCCCCTGACTTTACCTTTATGCCCCCTTTTCCACACCATCTTTAGCTGGCTGCCCACATTCTATTGTACACTGTGGTTCTCTACCTGGGCATTATAAATCCAGGTGGCTACATCCAAATCTCTCAGATCAGATTAGATTGGGTTCTGCCTTCTGATTGAACTAGAACCTCCTGGGCCTCACTGAAATCGTGGCCCTCACGGAAATGCAAATCTGTAGGCATTTCCATAACCTGCAGGGTTGAGCACCTGATAGTAAGCATGACTCCATCACTAACCAGCTGTAGGCCTTTCTAAATTTTTAAATCTTTCCCATTCTCAATTTTCAATAGAGTAAAAGGGAGGTGAGATTAAATAATATTTAAAATTACCTTTAGTTCTGAAACACTATGATTCTATTATTCTAATGCCAGGAAAAGTAGAAATCAGATAACAGAAAATCAGGAGCGGAAAATTTTTTAAACTCAACAGAATGTAAGTATGATGATCATGATTTATTTTAGGGTTTGGATGCAGAGGACAAAAGAACAGGACTCCCTTCACACAAACTGGTGGAATAGAATTAAGGTAATTACAACTGGTAGTTGCTGAAGACGATAAATGACTTAATAAAACAGTTGACCATGACTCTTAACAGCTATGGTTGAATGACACATGCCCAAATGCTATAATTAAATTCCTCTGTAACCAAATTCTGGCAGTGAGTAAGCTTTTCTTCCTTTATACTTTCAAAGGCTTGGGAAATTAAGTACAGTCAGTTTTTTAGATTACTATGTCAATGGTTCTCAAAGCATGGTCTACAAATCTATTTGACAGATTAGAACAGAGATCAGAGTACTTCAGAGTGAGACAGGAAAGGTTGATGAACAAGTCCCACTTGAGAAAAGTAAAGGCCAGATTAGTTAAGTGGCTTGTCAAAGGTCACACAAAATGACACAAGAGACTCACTTCCTGAATGTCTGACTGGGTATATCACCACCATGCATCTCATCCATAAAACACTTCTAACCAGTCATTCATGAGCTGGTATCTGTTGCTGTTATTGAAGTCATGGGCATATTTCACTTCTGACATTGATTCACACACTTCATCCTTGTTCATACCTCTGGGACTGCCTGTAAGCTTAGGTAGGTCTTGTACAATGAGACTCTTTGCAGTCCTGGAGTCATTGCACCACTCTGGAATGGGGGCCAAGATGGATATCCCCTGCCTCCCTGATGTGCGTCCTTCTCTAAACTGCCTGGTGAATACAATCTCAGACAACTCTTCAGGCACAACCATTCCATTCAACTGTTTTTGCAATGGTAGTAGAAGAACAAGGCTGCATATTCTTCTGGGGGCTATATTTCCACCAGAGTGCATTCTGGAAATTTGGACAGTTAGAAAGCCATTGCATCACAGCACCTTGTACATGTTTTGAATTCAAACTTATGTTATGTTAAATTAAAAAGCCAGTTCTTTTCTATAGATACTCAGCATGTCTCTTTTCTAGATTTGCCCAGATAGACAAGATGGAATTAAGAGGTACTCTCATGATAGAAGATAATTTTCTTCATTGTAACTATTGGCAAGAATGAAGATCACCTTTGCTATCTGACATGGTGATAGTAGTTTCCACTTTACCATGTGGTGGAGAAGAATGAGCACATGATCACGCCCGTGCCAGCCTTGCTGTGAGCCACCTTCAGCACCTGGGTAATCCCTTTACCCTGCCAAAGCTAGATGAGAACTAAGCTTTCGCAGGTCCCTCCTGCTCTGTGTAAAGACTCCTCTCTTCAAAGGCTTGGGATCCAGAGGGACAGCAAAAGAATCAGTCACAGAGCCCCTTGCAATATTTTCTCACAAAAACCATATGAGGTTTTTTTAAATCAGGTCCAAAGCATCCTTACGACAAACAAGAATGTGATTTTCTGAATCTCATGGTCTCAGGCTTCTGCACCATCAGTAAGCCTTTCATAATCATTGGGAAGTTTCCGTATATGTGGCTCCAGCCTTTCCAGGTCTCTCAAGCTCTTCTGTCATTCATAAGAGTCCCATGAAACGAAAGTGATTCCTTGTCAATTCAAAAGTTTGAGCATTCCTGAGCAGGAAATTTGGATTTGGGAGGATATAATATCTAAGTCCCTTTTTCTAGAGAATTGAGACCTGTAACTTAATTTGTGAGATCATTCACAGGAAGGGGAAGTGATCAAATCATGGGGTTCCACTCCCCTTTTTTGGGAATCAGACTGTATGAATTTGTATCCCTATTCATTGTTGTTGGTTTTATTCACATAAAGAAAATGTTCTTTTCTTCATCTTTCTGGTGGATGGAGAAGAAAAAGAATTCCCAAAAAATGTAAAATTACCAATAGGCCCTCTTATAGATGTGTTTCTCAAGTTCCCATTATCAACGTTTCCCTAAAAATTAATAGCCAATAATTCATATTAAATGTTCCCAAATTATTAAAAAGCACATCCTCTCTAGAGAAATGTATTTACAAAGAAGTCTTACAGATAAAGTTCTAAAGAACATATTCATAATCAAAAACCACCAAACACAAACTAGAACAGGACACCACTGCATGCAAACCACATGCAATAGGCAAGAGAATAAGATCTGCAGAAATATTAAATACTGGGACCTTCATACATGGAATCACATATATATGTGTGATTAATAGATTTAAATTAAAGATCTACATGATGTTCTATGTACAGCAGCAATCCCCAACCTTTTTGGCACCAGGAATCGGTTTCATGGAAGAAAATTTTTCCATGGACCGGGGTAGGGGATGGTTTTAGGACAATCCAAGCACATTATATTTATTGTGAACTTTATTTATATTATTATTACATTATAATATATAATGAAATAATTATACAACTCACCATTATGTAGAATCAGTGGGAGCCCTGACCTTGTTTTCCTGCAACCAGACGGTCCCATCTGGGGGTGATGGGAGACAGTGACAGATCATCAGCCATTGGATTTTTATAAGGAGCATGCAACCTAGATCCCTCACACACACAGCACTCCTGTGAGAATCTAATGCCACCTCCGATCTGACAGGAGGCGGAGCTCAGGCAATAATGCAAGTGATGGAGAGCAGCTGTAAATACAGATGAAGCTTTGCTCACTCGCCCTCTGCTCACCTCCTGCTGTGTGGCCCAGTTTCCAACAAGCCACAGACCGGTACCAGTTCGTGGCACAGGGATTGAGGACCCCTGATCTACAGGATTGAACATATGAATAAAGAATGGGAGATTATTAAATAATCAAGAATATCAAGCAAAGAATCAAAGAAAACTTCCAGTAGTTAAAATGTGGAATAATTACAAGTAATAATTAAATGGACAATTTAAAAAGCAGATTAGCCACAGATGAGGAAAAAAGCAAATTGGAAGGTAGAGTTGAAGAAATACCAAAACTGCATCTATTGAAGAAATACCAAGACCACATCTCAGAGACATAAGGAATAGGGAAATATGAGAAGTTAAAACACTTGAGGATAGAGAACTTTCTACATTTCTAGAAGCAAAATAAAGACTGAATAAGGGATGGACAATATGTTAAAGGATAACGATGAAGTTTAATTTTTAAAAATTAATGTAAAATACAAATTTTCAAATTCAAGAAGCCTAAAGAAATACATACCTAGACAAATCAACAAGAAACTAAAAACACAAAATACAAAAAAAAAGAGTCTAAATACATCCCAAGAAATAATACAGGGTACTCATAAAGGAATAACAGCTAGACAGACAGATTTCTCCTAAACAAGAAGAGCAAAATTCTGAAACTATTGTATAACAACTTCACAGTACCAAAACAATAAAAAACAAAAAGACCCTCAACCTAGAACGATTTATCCAGAATAAGCAGCTTATAAAGAGGAGGACCCCAAAAAAGGATAATTTTGTATAGGTAAAAATGAAGATAATTTCTAAAAATTATATTATAACTAAATAAAATTATAATTAAAATTCTTTAGAAATATGAAAGATAGAAGAAATTATCATGTTTAAGTACATTCATTTTGTTTTTAAAAAGTAGATATTAATGTCTTATTAAAATATAGTGTTAACAAGATGAATTAAAAACTTAAACATAAGACCTGAAATTATAAAATCCTAGAAGAAAACCTAGGAAAAACTTTCTGGACATTAGCCCAAGCAAAGAAGGTATGATGAAGACCCCAAAAGCAAATGCAACAAAGACAAAAATAAAGAAATGGGATGTAATTAAGGACTCTGCATGGCATAAGAAATAATCAACAGAGTAAACAGACAACTTACAGAATGAGAGAAAATATTTGCAGGTTGGGTGCGATGGCTCATATCTGAAATCCCAGAACTTTTGGAGGCCAAGACAGGTGGATCGCTTGAGGTCAGGAGGTTGAGACCAACCTGGCCAACATGGTGAAACCCCATATCTACTAAAAATACAAAAATTAGCTGGGCCTGGTGGCATGCGCCTATAATCCCAGCTACTCCGGGGGCTGAGGCAGGAGAATCGCTTGAACTTGGGAGGAGGAGGTTGCAGTGAGCCGATATCACACCACTGACCTCCAGCCTGGGTGACATAGTGAGACTCCATCTCAAAAAAAAAAAAAAAAGAAAATATTTGCAAATTATGCCTCTGACAAAGGACTAATATCCAAACTCTACGAGGAACTTAAACAACTCAACAAGAAAAAAACAACTCCATTAAAATCTAGGCAAAGGACATGAACGGACATTTCTCACGAGAAGAAATTCATGCAGCCAACAATCAGATGAAAAAATGCTCAATATCATCAGAGAAATGCAGATTAAAACCACAATGAAATACCATCTTACACCAGTCAGAATGGCTATTATTAAAAAGTCAAAACACAACAGATGTTGGCGTGGATGCAGAGAAAAGGAAATACTTATACATTGTTGGTGGAAATGTAAATTAGTTCAACCTTTATGGAAAACAGTATGGAGATTTTTCAAATAACTAAAAATAGAACTACCATTCAACCCAGCAATCCCACTACCAGGTATCTACCCAAAGGAAAAGAAATCATTGTACAAAAGACATCTGTACTCGTATGTTCATCACAGCACTATTCACAATAACAAAGTCATGGAACCAACCTTACTTAGTGTCTATCAAAGTTGGCTGGATAAAGAAAAATGTGGTACATACATATCATGGAATACTATGCAGCCATAAAAAAGAATGAAATAATGTCCTTTGCAGCAACATGGATGGAGCTGGAGGCCATTATCCTAAATGAAGTAACTCGGAAATAGTCAAATACTGTATGTTCTCACTTGTAAGTGGGGTCTAAACAATGGGCATGGGCATAAAGATGGAAATAATAGACACTGGGGACTCCAAAAGTGGGGAGGATGAGAGGAAGTTGAGGGTTGAAAAATTACCTATTGGGTACAATGTTCCCTATTTGAGTAATGGGTACACTAGAAGCCAGTTTTGCAATATACTTATGTAGCAAACACACACACATACTCCCAAACCTAAATTTTTTTAAATAAAGTATAGAGTTAAGATATCATATAACAATCATTAAAACTGAATGGTGGATAAAGTATTCTAGACGGATCCCTATTTTCTAATTTACTAGCCTTGTGAACTTGAGCAAGTCACTTCACCTCTTCAAATCTCCTTTATTTGTGAAAACAAGTTTGATAACCAGTTTGACCATAAACAATTAATACATTTCAACTTTTATTATAAATTCTGCTGGGAAGGTAATGTCAAATTACATTTATACTCATGGGTTCTGGAATTATATTGTTTGAGTTCAAATCCTGGCTCCATCCCATACTACTTATATGACTGTGGGCAAATTATTTAACCTCAAGTCACAGGTTTTTCTCCTGTAATATGAGAATGAGAGCTGTCATGAAGAATAAATGAGAAGGAAAAGCAATGTATCCACAGAAAGCGCATGGCATGGTGCTTGGTGCATACTAAGCATTTATAAAATATTGGTAATTGTTAGCCGGGCGCAGTGACTCACACCTATAATCCCAGCACTTTGGGAGGCAGAGCCGGTGGATCACTTGAGGCCAGCCTGACCAACGTGGTGAAATCCCATCTCTACTAAAAATACAAAATTAGCCAGGTGTGGTGGTACACACCTGTAATCCGAGCTACTTGGGAGGCTGAGGCAGGAGAATCACTTGAACCTGGGAGGCAGAGGTTGCAGTGAGCCAAGATCGCACCATTGCACTCCAGCCTGAGCAACAAGAGCAAAATTCCATCTCAAAAAATATATATATAGGTAATTGTTATCATTAATATTAATGTAGTAGCAGCGACAGTCATGGTAGCAATATTGCTCTATTTGGGAGACAACTTATAATTATTAACTGTGGAATGTCTTTGAAAAATGTTCTTGGCAAAAGTAATGTTCCCATTCCTGACTGGAGCTCATTATAAATACCCATCTTCTCTGAATACCACAAGGACCTTTGAAAAAGTGTTCTGAGTAAACTAAAAGTGCTCAGCATCCAGGAACATTCTAGATGGGGAACATTCTAGATGGGGAAAAAATTTTTCCCCCTGGAGGTTCCATTTAATTCATTTAAAATCTTTCTTGTGCCATTTTAACTGACAATCGGCATAATTAAAAACAACAAAACAAAAATTGCTGCCAATATTTCTAACATAAAAATTTTAAATGGCCTAACATTATGAACGTTATTTTACTTGAAGTGAACTTACTTTTTTTTTTTGAGACAGAGTCTCACTCTCTCGCACTGGCTGGAGTGCAGTGGCGTGATCTTGACTCACTGCAACCTCTGCCTCCCAGATTCAACTGATTCTCCTGCCTCAGCCTCCTGAGTAGCTGGGATTACAGGCGCCGGCACAACACTCAGCTAATTTTTTTTTTCTTTTTTCCGAGACAGAGTCTTGCTCTGTTGCCCAGACTGGAGTGCAGTGGCATGATCTTGACTCACTGCAACCTCTGCCTCCCGGGTTCAAGAGATTCTCTTGCCTCAGCCTCCCAAGTAGCTGGGATTACAGGTGCCCGCTACCACGCCCGGCTAATTTTTGTATTCTTAGTAGAGTCGGGAGTTTCACAGTGTTGGCCAGGCTGGTCTCAAACTCTTGACCACGTGATCTGCCCGCCTCGGCCTCCCAAAGTGCTGGGATTACAGGCGTGACCCACCATGCCTGGCCGTGAATTTACTTTCAAGAGGCTTTATATTATATAATGGATGTGCACTGGATTTGAAGTTAAAACCAAACCAAACATGCATATTTAAATGATTCTTCATCTACTGTATTAGCAAGAATATTGTGGCCCTGGACATCGCTGATTAATATTTAATCTCAATTTTCCTCAACTGTGAAAATAGAGACTTTAGAATCTGGCTTGTTTTACAAAGTTGTTATTGGATGTCAGCTGATAAAAACTTGGATTAA